>NC_054371.1:219641990-219781990 GCF_017654675.1 Xenopus laevis
GGGTAAGGACTGTACCATTCTGGCATACACGGGGGGGGGGGACATGGGGGTAACGAGCTTCGTTTTTGAGCAAGGCAGCCGCTGCTTTATGACTGGGCATCTGCAAGGGGTGGGGATTCTTGTGCTTTATAGTGTGTCAGCAACATGTGCGCTGGGCTTTACATTGGGGGTTGAGGTTTTTGACAGCTGTGCTTTACCTGCCCTACTTCTGGCAATGGAGAATGAATGCTCTATCCTTACCTCCCACCTATGGCCTTCTCCAGGTAATTCCATGGGAATGGGCAGCTTTTTTCAGGAAAAGGACTGTTTATATCAAAAGCATCTCATTCTTAATAACATTTTTAACCCAGTGGCCAAATCTCTGCAGGGTGCTATATTTTCAAATGAGGGGTCACCGACCCATCTGGAAAAAAAAAACCTCTGTAAGGCTACAAATTCTACTTATTGCTACTTTATATTACTCCTCTTTCTATGCAGTCCCTGTCTCCTATTCATATTCCAGTCTCTTATTCAAATCAGTACATGGTTGTTAGGGGAATTTCGACCCTAGCAACCAAATTGCTGAAATTGCAAAGTGGAGAGCTGCTGAATAAAAAGCTAAATAACTAAAAAACCACAGATAATAAAAAATGAAAACCAATTGCAAATTGTCTCAGAAAATCACTCTCTGTCTTATACCAAGGCAAAAACCTATTTTAAGAGCTGCAGCATTGCAATGCAGAGGGCAACTAAGTTTCAGTAGTCGGGCCAGGCAGTTACTGTGTTGGTTGCACTCCCATTATAGGGATAAGGGGAGGCAAATTGGGTTGAAGTAGGTTGTCATTGAATTTGGTAATATCAGAGGGAATCCTGGGCCATTAGAGATTCACATGCTGCACTGCATTGCAGGAGAAATCCTTGTCCAGAGACAGACCACGAGGGCTCCAAATGAGTATAAAGAATCTGCACTCAGCCCCTGTCTGTCTGTTGGGAGCATCACTGCATTAACCTTTGTACAGGTATGGGATCCGTTATCCAGAAACCCGTTATCCAGAAAGTTCCAAATTATGGAGAGGCCATCTCCCATAGACTCCATTTTATCCAAATAATCCAAATTTTTAAAAATGATTCCCTTTTTCTCTGTAATAATACAACAGTAGCTTGTACTTTATCCCAACTAAGATATAATTAATCCTTATTGGAGGCAAAACCAGCCTATTGGATTTATTTAATGTTTAAATGATTTTCTAGTAGATTCATGAATGAAGATCCAAATTATGGAAAGATCCGTTACCTGGAAAACCCTAGGTCCTGAGCATTCTGTATATCGGGTCCCATACCTGTATTATACTTTACATATATAACTTTTCCAAATCAAAGCTGTCTTGTTTGTATGCAAAGTGTTACCATATGGCAGGTATAAGGTGTAACCAAGCAGATATGAGTTGTACTTCAATTTAGTAACATATTAAATTGGGTTGAAAAAAGACACACATCCATCAACTTTAACCTTTTAATTCTATATATAACCTGCCTAACTGCCAGTTGATCCAGAGGAAGGCAATAAAACCCCATCTGAAGCCTCTCCTATTTGCCTCTAAGGGGGAAAAATTCCTTCCTGACTCCAAAATGGCAATGGGACCAGTCCCTGGATCAACTTGTACTATGAGCTATCTCCCATATCCCTGTATTCCCTCACTTGCTAAACACCATCCAACCCCTTCTTATACCTATCTAATGTATCAGCCTGTACCACTGATTCAGGGAGACAATTCCACATCTTCACAGCTCTCACTGTAACAAACCCCTTCCCAATATTTAGGCGGAACCTCTTTTCTTCTAATCGGAATGGGAAGTTGTAACTTGAAGTTAATATTTCATATAATAGACACCCTTGTTTCTGAGTCAATTTGCCATTGGTCTTCATGTTTTATTTTCTTTGGCTCTTGAAATATTGAAATATTGCTAGTTGTGATGTGTGCGATACCCGCAGGACCCGTGGGTTCGGGTCCACCTGTCTGTTCTGTTTGAGTAACTTGAGTTACTGTCATGAAAGTAAACATACAAAAGTTCACTGCAGGGGAGTAACTCTAAAGGAGGCCAGGGAGGTATAGGAGGCCCAGAGGGTACAGACAGATAAGCAGCTTCAATATATACTTGAGAAAATTGTCTTATTCCTAAAGTTAAGGGGGACCTAAACTGAGCCGGTAACTTCTAGTAGAGTATAGTCAGAGTGCCCACAGTCATAACTGCTTAGTGCTTAGCAATTTGGCAGCTTAAAAGGGATATAAATCCAAAAAAAAAAAAAAAAACACATTGACCAATAACAAAAATTGTATTTCTAAGCAGCTTTCCATTTTACATTTATGAAACATTTTTCTCAGTGATTCGTTATTTTTTTTAAACATAAACGCAATTCAAAGCATCTTTCTGTTCTCTGCCCTGATGATTTTGACTTTTTGAATATATGTATCAGAAATCTAAAACTGCTGTAGCACCTCTGACTAAAAGTACCGTGGCTTAAAGGAACAGTAACACCAAAAAAATTAAAGTGTTTCAAAGGAATGACAATATAATGTAGTGTTGCCCTGCACTAGTAAAACGGCTTTGTTTGCTTCAGAAACACTACTATAGTTTATATAAGCTGCTGTGTAGCCATGGGGGCAGCCATTCAAGCACAGGATACACAGTAGATAACAGATAAGTATTACTATAGTTATGTAACCATGTAACCATGGGGCAGCCATTCAATGCTGAAAATGAGAAAAGGCATGGGATATGCAACAGGTAAGCTCTGTAGTATACAATAGGATTATTTAGAATTTATCTACTGTGTATCCTCTGCTTAAATGGCTGCCCCCATGGCTACACAGCAGCTTGTTTATATAAACTATAGTAGTACATATCTGTTATCTACTGTGTATCCTGCGCTTGAATGGCTGCCCCCATGGCTACACAGCAGCTTGTTTATATAAACTATAGTAGTATTTATCTGTTATCTACTGTGTATCCTGTGCTTGAATGGCTGCCCCCATGGCTACACAGCAGCTTGTTTATATAAACTATAGTAGTATTTATCTGTTATCTACTGTGTATCCTGTGCTTGAATGGCTGCGCCCATGGCTACACAGCAGCTTGTTTATATAAACTATAGTAGTACTTATCTGTTATCTACTGTGTATCCTGTGCTTGAATGGCTGCCCCCATGGCTACACAGCAGCTTGTTTATATAAACTATACTTGTGTTTCTGAAGCAAACACACCAGTTTTGCCAGTGCAGGGGAACGGCACATTATATTGTCATTCCTTTAAAACACTTTTATTTTTTAATGTTACTGTTCCTTAAACTCTGTATCACAAGTATTGTTTACACCTGTGTTTGTGTTGCAGAGGAAATGTACATTTCTGACCGCGAGGGGAACGATTCCACTGGCGATGGAACCAAAGAAAAACCATTTAAGACCATTCTTAAGGTATCCGCTGGCTGGCTGGGTTCCGGTGCCAATGTCTCTGTGTTATTGTGCATAAAAAAAGTACAGGGAAAAACGCAGCATTTTGTTTGGCTGTCGTCATTACTGTTCATCTTCTTCTGTCCCACAGGTTTATGCCTTGTGTCGGTCATCCCAGGCTATCACAGGAATGCTGGGGTACTTGCTATGACACTCAATTTGTATATGTTGCATCTGGGGGCAAATATAGACATAGACCCAATGCCACACCTTGTTAACCCTAGTGACTTTGGTGAGCAGTTAAAGGAACAGTAACACCACAAAATGAAAGTATCCTAAATTTATGAAAATAGCATGCACTGTTGTGCTGCAGTGGTAAAACTGGTGTGTTTGATTCAGAAATATACTATAGTTTATATAAACAAGCTGCTGTGTAGCCATGGGGGCAGCCATTCAAAGATGAAAAAGGAGAAAAGGCACAGGGTACACACGAGATAACAGAAACGCTTTATAGTATACAATGGGATTCTCCAGAACTTGTGTTATCTACTGTGTATCCTGTGCTTGAATGGCTGCCTCCATGGCTACACAGCAGCTTGTTTATATAAACTATAGTAGTTCTTATCTGTTATCTACTGTGTATCCTGTGCTTGAATGGCTGCCCCCATGGCTACACAGCAGCTTGTTTATATAAACTATAGTAGTACTTATCTGTTATCTACTGTGTATCCTGTGCTTGAATGGCTGTATCCATGGCTACACAGCAGCTTGTTTATATAAACTATAGTAGTACATATCTGTTATCTACTGTGTATCCTGTGCTTGAATGGCTGCCCCCATGGCTACACAGCAGCTTGTTTATATAAACGATAATAGTACTTATCTGTTATCTATTGTGTATCCTGTGCTTGAATGGCTGCCCCCATGGCTACACAGCAGGTTGTTTATATAAACTATAGAAGTACTTATACGTTATCTACTGGGTATCCTGTGCTTGAATGGCTGCCCCCATGGCTACACAGCAGCTTGTTTATATAAACTATAGTAGTACTTATCTGTTATCTACTGTGTATCCTGTGCTTGAATGGCTGAACCCAGGCTACACAGCAGCTTGTTTATATAAACGATAATAGTACTTATCCGTTATCTACCGTGTATCCTGTGCTTGAATGGCTGCCCCCATGGCTACACAGCAGCTTGTTTATATAAACTATAGTTGTTGTTCTGAAGCAAACACACCCGTTTTACCAGTCCAGAGCACCAGTTCATTATATTGTCTTTCCTTTAAACCGCTTTCATTTTTTGGTGTTACTGTTCCTTTAACAACATATTGGAGTCTATAGATTTGTTAAAGGGGGCCTGTCGCTCTAAGAAATAATTCCAGATCCTTTTCTAACATGTTAGATTAGCAAAATAAACGTTGCTTACATTTTATAAAGTTATACTGTATAAATTATTAAGATTGTGTTTCCTTCTCACAAATAAAGCAAACAGGCAGGCACCATGTTGTGTATACAGTTGTAAAGACAAGCTTTGTATCACCCCAAGCTCGTGTATTTACCAGAATGGGGGAACCATTCCCACAATACACAATTACAGAGCGTGAGGAGGAAAGTGAGATCTAGGAAGTGCAGAATATAGAGTGAAAGTAATTGACTGAGGCAATATTTGATTGACAGATCCGATATTTAAAGGAGAACTCAACCCACAAAATATAAAAAGCCCCTACCTAGTAAGCAAGGTAGTCCCCCCTCCCTGCTTCCCCTTGCAGAGTTCAATAGGTCTGAAAATGTCCCTAAAATTCTTCCCATCTGCAACAGTGCAGAGTAAGCGCAGCAGAGCTTGTGGGCACCATCTTCCAGATCTTCGGATTTCTTCCGGTCCTCTTCCGATTTCTACCAGTCCTCTTCGGCAATTCCCGGCACTTTTGGCGCATGCAGAGACAGTAAGCTCCTGAAAACTGCTCCAACTGTGCATGTGCCAGTACGGTGCTCTATTACAGGTAGATCCAGAAGATGGCGTCTACAAGCTCCTCTGCGCTTACTCTGCACTGTTACTCTGCACCTTTAAATACATTTATAACCGGTATGGATGTTTAAATGTCTGAGTGACAGGTCCCCTTTAAGACTGGTGACTTACTTGTTCTCAGCACATTGCAACCTATAGAGCAAAAGAACAGGCAAGTGTATTGGTAACGCAGCAGTGCTTGTGCACAACTATTCATCTCATATTTGTTTTCCCTTTTCTTTAAGGCCATGTTAGTGGCTGGGAAAGAACCATTCCCCACTTTCTACGTGGATTCTCAGAAAGAGAACGAGGTGGGTAAAACTTGATTTGGAATATTTATGCTAAACTGTTTCTTGACCTGTCCTGTTTGTAGCATTTCCTAGTTAATTCTTTTTTTTTTGCATACCTTTAAAGCTTGATTTTCAAAAGAGGATCTAATACAAAAAAGTGATGTAAAGTTATACATTAATTTTTGCCTGGTAATCCCAGCCAGAATGCCAGTGATCCTAACTGTTTTTACAATACAAAAAACACATTTAAATATTGTATTTGTAACAGTAATAAGTAACAGTAATAATAAATGTGTAGCCTTACAGAGCATTTGCTTTTAGGTGGGGTCAGTGACCCCCATTTGAAAGACGAAAGAGTTAAAAGAAGGCAAATTATTTAAAAACTATAAAATATAAATAATCAAGACCAATGTAAAAGTTGCTTAGAATTGGCCATTCAATAACTTAACAAAAGCCATCCCTTTAAGGGTAGGACTACATGGACGTTTTCAGCACGATCCGATGAGCTGCATGCTGCGACTTCATCTGACATTTCTATCGCTTACCTTATTTCCGTCGCATGCGATTTGTCATAGCGCGTCGGCTCGTAACGTCCATGTAGTCTTACCCTATAGGGGACCCGTCACCAAAACAATTATTCAGAATCCTATTTTATCACATTAGTCAAGCAAAATGAACTTCAATTATACTCTATAAATGATTTGAATCTTGTTTCCATCAGTCTGGGAATTCATAATTATAACTAGCAGGCAGGAGCCATTTTGTGGACACTGTTATTAAGACAAGCCTTGTATCATCTCAGAATCTTGTTTGTGCACCAGAATGGGGGACCTGATGTCCATCCCCATGTCCTGGCTACACAATTAAATGGTGAAGAGAACTGGGGGAATGTGGGGAGAGCAGTGCCATCTGCTGGAAAGTGAAAGTAATTGCCTGAGGCATAGAGGAGGGGCAGACAATATTTGATTGACAGCTGAGATTTGGAAATGAGCTTACAACAGCTTTAATAAAAAAAAAAAAAAAATTGGATTTCATGTTTAATTTGAAAAGGACTTTTATTATACAGATTTGTATGGCTGGGTGACAGGTCCACTTTAAAGGCTTGAATCCATTGACCCAGTTGTCAGGCTAAAAATGGGCTCGGAACTGATGAAGTGCAGCACCAATAAGTTGAGTGAATTGACAGGACTCCATGTTGTTCCTGGATTGGATGGGATAAGGAAAATGGCTGGCTGCAAATAGCCTGCAAAATACCCAGATTTGTTCCTGCTGATGCAGTAGTTCACCCTACAGGGACATTGGGATTGCCATTTCCCATATCTTATTTTTTTTTTGCCCACCATTGTATAAAATCATTCCATTAGGCTGTATAAGGGACATCAATTGACCTGAAAACAACTTTTTAATTATAGTCAACTTTACAATATACATTCCTTAATATTCCCATTAGTTTTGAAGCTATTAGTAATTGTACTGAAAGCAGTGTCTGTCTGTTTGTATTCTCTGCACTTCTGTTTCCGACTGCTGAGACAATGAAGCAGAAGCCAGCTGATTAACTGAACTCAAGGAGAAGTGGCTGCTGCTACATTGTTTCCAGTGTCAGAATCCGAGAACAGCAAGACATGAATACTGCTTTCAGTTGCAATTACATTATAAATAACGTAAAGGATAAGTAAACCTTAAAAATAAGTTAATATAAAATGAATGACGGTGTTATTTTAATCACTTTTGCAATGTAAATTCATTATTTTTAATTCCAAGATATTAAAGGATACATGTACTGTTAATATGAATGAATTTTGTTACAACAGCGCCACCTGCTGGTCATTTTCCCACCAGTCTGACCACCAAGTAGTCAAGGAAGTTGTCAGGAGAAAGAAAGAGGCTGCTCTGATGTTCTTCTGCTTAGGAAAGATTTGAGAAAAGTTTCTATTTTTTTTTTCCTAAGCAGAAGAACATCAGAGCAGCCTCTTTCTTTCTCCTGACAACTTCCTTGACTACTTGGTGGTCAGACTGGTGGGAAAATGACCAGCAGGTGGCGCTGTTGTAACAAAATTCATTTATGTAAACAGTAAATGTATACTTTTATATCAGGGATGTCCAACCTGCAGCTAGGGTTACCACCTGGCCGGTATTTTACTGGCCTGGCCGGTATTTTACTGGCCTGGCCGGGATTTTACTGGCCTGGCCGGGATTTTACTGGCCTGGCCGGGATTTTACTGGCCTGGCCGGGATTTTACTGGCCTGGCGGGTAAAAATGATGGTTGATCCTAATGTTATTAATAGGAAAAAAAGATAAATATATAGGAAGGCCGGTATTTTTTTCCAGAAAAGGTGGCAACCCTACCTGCAGCCCAGGATGGATATGAATGCGGCCCAGCTTGAAGGAGAGAGAAAAGGAAGAGAAGGGAAAAAAGAAATAAATAAATGGAAATACAGAGAAAACGAGAGTGAAATAACACTTTGTGCTGTCCAAGTCCAGACACATTAACCACCTCAGTCTGTCGTCTTGTTAGGAACAGGCTTACTATGCCAGTTTGTAACAATGTGGTGAACTATGGAGTAGGGAGGATGGGGGACTCTGTCCATTGTCCAGTTAGTAATAATAATATAATAATAAGTCTGTTTAATATCCAGGTGTCCCATATTCCAATGTATAGCTCCATCTGGTTATCCAACTGGTATTGTAGTTCTTTTCTGTGTATTTTCTTTAATTTTACAAATCAAAAGTGTTTGTGTATTTCATGTGTGGCCCCAGACAATTTTTCTTTTTCCAATGTGGCCCAGAGAAGCCAAAAGGTTGGACACCCCTGTTTTATATCTTGTAATTAAAAAAAAAAATAATGAATGTACATTGCAAATGTGTTAGAATAGCACAATCATCAATTTTATATTCACTTATTTTTAAAGGGATACTGTCATGGGAAAAAAATTTTTTTCCAAAATGTATCAGTTAATAGTGCTGCTCCAGCATAATTCTGCACTGAAATCCATTTCTCAAAAGAGCAAACAGATTTTTTTATATTCAATTTTGAAATCTGACATGGGGCTAGACATTTTGTCAATTTCCCAGCTGCCCCTGGTCATGTGACTTGTGCCTGCACTTTAGGAGAGAAATGCTTTCTGGCAGGCTGCTGTTTTTCCTTCTCAATGTAACTGAATGTGTCTCAGTTGGACATGGGTTTTTACTATTGAGTGTTGTTCTTAGATCTACCAGGCAGCTGTTATCTTGTGTTAGGGAGCTGCTATCTGGTTACCTTCCCATTGTTCTTTTGTTTGGCTGCTGGGGGGAAAAGGAAGGGGGTGATATCACTCCAACTTGCAGTACAGCAGTAAAGAGTGACTGAAGTTTATCAGAGCACAAGTCACATGACTTGGGGCAGCTGGGAAATTGACAATATGTCTAGCCCCATGTCAGATTTCAAAATTAAATATAAAATAATCTGTTTGCTCTTTTTGAGAAATGGATTTAAGTGCAAAATTCTGCTGGAGCAGCACTATTAACTGATTCATTTTGAAAAACATTTTTTTTCCCATGACAGTATCCCTTTAAGGTTGAAATGTGTTATGTGTATATATTGAAAAGTTGCTTGGAATTACATTTACTTTTCATTATTGAAAAGTTGTCCTTTCTGTTGAATTATTACAGGGCAGCCATTGAGTTACAATTAATAACACCAGTCCTTTCTGGGGTTCTAAAAATGATGCAGAGATTTCCAAATCTTATTCTTGCACGGGGCCCTATTTATATCCTTCCTTCTCTTTTCTCCTTTTATTTATTTTTCATGAACACTGATGGTCTCAGTCTCAAGCTGGGTTTGATAGAACTTTGCTTAAATCCTATTCATTTTCATTCGTAGAGATGGGACGTTATTTCCAAGTCTCAGGTGAAGAACAACCGCAAGCTCTGGGTGCGGGAGCAAATGAAAAACGAGGCCAAGGAAAAGAAGGAGGTTTGTTATTGTCTTTGCATGCGTCTTGCTGCAGAAATCAGTAAAAGTGTGTGATCCATGCTGACCGTTCATTCTTTGCTCAAACAGGCAGAAGATAACCTGAGGCGCGAAAAGAACTTGGAAGACGCAAAGAAAATCATTATCTCGAACGACCCAAGTCTTCCCGCCCCAGTAACAGTAAGTTTTATACTTTCTATGATTATGTGAGCTATTAGATTAAAGTAAAATTGCTGTAACATTATAAGGGTCACTTAAAGATCACTGGCATGATAGAGCTTGTCCCTTCAGGGGGAGCAGGCCCTTTCTTTACAGCCTACCAAAGGACAGACAAGGGTTCCATTGCAGCTTGCACCCTTTGCTGTTCCTAAACGTAGAGGATAGGTGGGGGAAGGCCTACATGCATCCCTCATTCTGCCCCCTCACCAATAGTTTGTTTTAACACAATGTTTGTTAGCAGCCATAGTGCTAAGTAGATTGGTAGTGGGTGTAGATTTCACTGCTTCTATGTCTCCAGGGGGTATCAACACTTAAACGGGTTGTTCACCTTAAATTAAGGTTTAGTATGATGTAGAGAGTGAAATTCATAGACAATTTGCAACTGGTTTTCATTTTTTATTATACTTAGTTATTGAATTATTTAGCTTTTTATTCAGCAGCTCTCCAGTTTGCAATTTCAGCAATCTGGTTGCTTTTTCCTAAATTACCCTAGCAACCATGCATTGATTTGAATAAGAGAAGGATAATAAGAATAAGCCTGAATAGAAGGATCAGTAATAAAAAGTAGCAATAACAATACATTTGTAGCCTTACAGAGCATTTGTTTTTTAGATGGGGTCAGTGACCCCAGTTTGAAAGACTCTGCAAAAGCAGGCAAATAATTCAAATAACTGTACAAAGAGAAAATGAAGGCCAATTGAAAAAATGCTTAGACTTAGCCATTCTATTATATACCGAAAGTTAACTTAAATGTGAACCACCCCTTTAAACTGTTCCATAAAATCATATTTAAAAACAAAAAACGTGAATAAATCTAGTTGTGTGCTGTATATATAAATCTTATTGCTGATTAAATTAACACAGAAGTGAGTAAAAATTCATCAGGTAAAAACAAATCCGTTTTATTGTATACAGTACTTGCTTAGGGTGAGCGCTCTTAGTCACTGCGTTGCTGTGTGTTTGAGGAGAAATGAAAAAAGATGGAGGGGGGGAAAAGATGTCATGAGACAAAATAACATTTATGCATATTGAGATGTTAAATCTTTCTGTACACTTCACATATGTCATTTTCTCTGCCTGCAGCTGAAGATTCGAGAATTAGAGGCTTATCGGGGACAGCGAGTAAAGGTGTTTGGCTGGGTTCATAGGTTGCGTAGACAAGGTAAGTGGAATGAACAATATAAAGTAGGGAGCACCATTCATCAAAGCACCATGCACCCCTCCCGGTTGTTTGGAAAGGACTAGGTTACTAAGGCCAAAAAGATATGGGCTGATAATTAGCCTGCCTGGCTGTGATGGGCTCCTACATCAAGGTGCAATCAGTCGCTTTAAAGAGCACGTTAACAAGGTCTACCCATTAGTTTGCCATCAATTGCCAACCCCTTCACCCACATAGCCACCCTCAGGGCCGGACTGGCAATCTGTGGGTTCTGGCAAATGCCAGAGGGGTTGCTATAAGGTCCCATAGAAAGTCAGTATTTAGTGGGCTGGTGAGGGTTGTTTGGGCCGCTGTGTACCTGAAATGCCAGGGCCTATTTTAATTCTCAGTCCGGACCTGGCCACCCTCCTAGTTCCGTGGGTGAAGCTTGACCTATTAAAAGGTCTATTTGCACATGCCTGCCTAACTGTTTCTAAAATGCGACTGACGCGCGTTTCGCCCGCACTAGTCTGACTTTGACCGGATTGTGGGATGGGGTGGTGCAGTCTTATGGGTCAGTTCTTTCTATCACAGAAAATCCACGTAAAATCGGGTAAAACGAAAAATACCGGAAGGATTTAATGCAACTTACGTGCGCTGGTCTGAAAAACCAGGGTTCCACTGTATCTGTTCTGCTTTTGAGTAAAGGGGACGATATAAGCTGCTGACAGTCTAAATCGGCAGCTTATTGGACAGTGTATCGGGCCCTCCGATGGGCACAAAAATCCCTTCGGTTTGAGGACCGCATCGGTTTGTTGTTGGTTTTACCGCCCATATTCTCCTCCTCGTGATCCGATTGTTGGGCCCTAGAGCTCACGATCAGATCAGCCTATCACCCACCTCAAGGCAGGCATATTGGGGGGAGATCCGCTCTAAGCACAAAATCGTCCTCCTTTACATACAAGTACTGATATAGCTCCACATTCACTCTAACATCAGATGTGGCCAAATGATTGTGTGTATCTGTTATGCCTGTATTCTGATGAGTTTTTACTTTGTTTCAGGAAAAAACCTGATGTTCATTGTACTAAGAGATGGCACTGGGTATCTTCAGTGTGTCCTAAGCGACCAATTGGTAATTTAAATTGAATGTTCGTTTTACTATCATTGTTGTATTGTGTGTGTGTGTGTGTTTAAAGGAGAAGTAAACCTCTTATTAAAAAAACCCTACCCCCCTATCCTGCATAGACCCCCTCCCTCCTATCCCCCAGCCTATCTGCCCCCCCCCCCCCGAGCAAATGCCCTTAATTCTTTACTTACCCCTCAGTGCAGATTCACGGCATCGGAGTTCACGGCAGCCACCTTCTTCTCGTCGGTCTTCATCGGGAAGTAAGTTCTGTACAGGCACATGCGCAGTTGGAGCAGTCTTCGGGTTTTTGTCAACTGCGCATGCGCCGAATGTCAAGAAAATCGCCAAAGTGCCAGAAGAAGACCTGATGAAGACCTGAAGAAGAAGGAGGTGCCCGTGAACTCTGATGCCATCAATCTGCATAGAGGGGTAAGTAAAAAGTTAGGGGCATCTACCTGGGGGGATAGGGGGGCGCAGCTAGGCTAGGGGGGGGGGAGGAGGGAGGTAGGTCTTTGTAGGGTGGGGGGTAGGGTTTTTTTAATAAGGGGTTTACTTCTCCTTTAAGTGAAGTTCATTTCATAAGTGTAAAGTTTCCCTTTACTATATCAGGAATAGACAGGTTGCATATGATGACTTGCAAGCAGTTCAAGGCAAAGTAAAGGGTGACAGATGCAAGGCAAGGGAGCCCTAAAAATAACTGGAGTTGCTATTTACAAGAGAGAACAAACATAAGCATACTGGCTCTGTGCTTGTCTCTTTATCCATTAGGCATCACATCTCATATACCATTTAATGGGAAGCAGCTGCTAGTGATTAAAGGCACGTTGTCCACTGGGGTTTTCCTGGGGGCTTTTGGGGTTCACAAAGCCTAGTGTGCATTGCAATATAAGCCTATCATAAGATTACAAAGCAACAAAGTTAGTCAAAGGAAACTAAACTATTGCAGTTGTAAAAATACAGTATATAATCCTATGAAAGTGGAATATGCCTACAGATTAAAGGAACTGTTCATTACAAAAGTAAAAACTGGGTAAATAGATAGTATGTACAAAGTAAAAAATATTTCTAATATAGTTAGTTAGCCAAATATGTAATGTATAAAGGCTGGAGTGACTGGATGTGTAACATAATAGCCAGAACACTACTTCCTGCTTTTCAGCTCTCTTGGTTTCCACTGATTGGTTACCAGGCAGTAACCAATCAGAGACGAATAGGGGGCCACATGGGTCATATCTGTTGTTTGTGAATCTGAGCTGAATGCCGAGGATCCATTTCAAACTCACTGAACAGTTATGTCCCACGTGGCCCCCCTTATAGTCACTGACTAACTCAGAGTTAGAGAGCTGAAAAGCAGGAAGTAGTGTTCTGGCTATTTTGTTACACATCCAGTCACTCCAGCCTTTATACATTACATTAGAAATTATTTTATCTATTTACCCATTTTTTATTTTTGCACTGCACTGTTCCTTTAACTGGGAGGATTTTAAATTGGCAAATAATAATAGCATGAACAATCTGCTAGTGTCATTCTCTTATTCTGATCTGTTTGCTTGTTTACAGTGCCAGTGTTACAACGGATTGGTCCTGTCCACAGAGAGCACTGTAGCTGTATACGGCACGCTCAACTTGGTACCAGATGGAAAACAGGTGTGCTTTTGCTTTTTCTTTCCTTCCTTCTTTTGCTTCCATTCTCTAATTCATCCGAACTCTCACTTCTGAGGAAGTGGTGAGACGCCACGAAATGCGTCAAGTGTGGGGTATTATTCACTACTGCGGGTGATGTAAATGTTTTTAAATATACCCAATGAAATGAGGATTTTATGAATTCAGCTGCCTGGTGCTCCGTGAAATTGCAGTGTTGTTATCTGAACTCACTCTGAACAGAGTATTTATTCCCCAAACCTCTTGATATTGTCCCAGTCCAGTAACCTTTTAGAAATCTTCAGTTTGCCTGTTGTATTTAGAATATTGAAAGCAAATGACTAGTGGTTATTCCTGACTTGAATGGGACAGTTTTGCTCAATGTTACTAGAAGACCCTCAAAGTGCCTTCCTATGCCTTCATCCTCTGACTCTATTTGCCTTCCCTGTGCTTGTATCGACTTATCTCAGTCTTGCTTTCTCTCCTTCTCTCCCTTCTTGTCTTGGTTTCCGTCCCTTCACCTTGTTAATTTTGTATTAAACTTGCTTTCTTTTTTCCACCTTTCTGGCAAAAAGGCCCCAGGAGGTCATGAACTGGCTTGTGATTACTGGGAGCTTGTTGGCTTGGCTCCTGCTGGTGGAGCCGATAACCTTCTCAATGAAGAGTCCGACGTGGACGTCCAGCTGAACAATCGCCACATGATGATCAGAGGAGAAAACATGTCCAAGATCTTCAAGGTTCGCTCCACAGTCATCCATTGCTTCAGGAACCATTTCTTTGACCGTGGCTATTATGAGGTTAGTTCACCGTTTCACCCTATGATTTATCGACATTGCTCTCCAAAAACCGTTTTTTTAAAGGAAAACTATAACCCCAAAATTAATGCTTGAGCAACAGATCATTTATATGAGTGTAAAGTGACATATTAAAGAATCTTATCAAACTGGAATATATTACTTGATATTGGGTTTGCACACTCAGTGTGCACAATATCTGTAATATTGTACATTTTGGTTACTCTGTGGGGAGTATTTATGTATCAATTGCACCTCTTATCCACGTGACTAAATTTTGGAGTGCCCTCTCTTGATCTATATTCTTGCAAACTGGAATATATATTTAAGTAAATATTGCCCTTTTACATCTCTTGCCTTGAGCCACCATTTTGTGATGATCTGTGTGCTGCCTCAGAGATCACCTGACCAGAAATACTGCAGCTCTAACTGTAACAGGAAGATGTGTGGAAGCGAAAGACAAAACTCAATTGGCTCATGTGACCTAACATGTTTGGTATGTTTGTGTGCACAGTGAGTCTTATGATCCCTGGGGACGGCCCTTATTTTTTATAATGGCAATTTTCTATTTATGATTACCCAATGGCACATACTACTAGAAAAGTATATTATTATGAAAATGGTTTATTTACATGAAGCAGAGTTTTACATATGAGTTGTTTTATGCAAAATATTTATATAGCGACCGTCATTGCTCGAGGGTTATAGTTTTCCTAGGCACCTGTTGGGCAAAAATGTTATCCCCAACCAAAGGTGCATGCTAATAGAGCCCACACTCCTGTTGGGGGTAACAGTATTTTTTTTTTTTATTCCTTCAAAAAATTGCCCACTACCAGTGCTAGGACACTCACAACGGGAAGGAGCTCCTGGCGCAAGTGGCCCTGTCAGTTAGATCGCATGCGCAAATGCAACTCTGACATCATGTACATAATGAGCAGATTGCGGCACTCACTTATTATGCACATTCGCGTGCCCCAACACGGACGCTGGTACCGGGAGCTCCCTCCCTTAAAAGAAAAAAAATTACTGTTAACCCCTAACTGGAGTGCGGGCTCTTTTAGCATGCACTTTTGGTTGTGGATAGGCAAAAATTGAATCCTCGCATTTTATTTGTTTGCACTACAGTTGTGCTGTTACACTTCCTGGGCAACAGTAAATGAGCCCTATATTGTGAACCCTAGGTATGCACATAGAACTTGTTATAGCTCTGACTCTAACAGAATACTGTTTCCTCCTTTTTATTAGGTAACGCCACCAACATTGGTCCAGACTCAGGTGGAGGGGGGTTCCACTCTGTTTAAACTGGATTACTTTGGAGAGGAAGCCTATTTAACACAGTCATCTCAACTATATCTAGAAACGTGCATCCCAGCTCTGGGGGATAGCTTTTGTATTGCGCAGTCCTATCGTGCGGAACAGTCCAGGACGCGGCGCCATCTGGCAGAGTAAGAAGAGATGCACTTGCACTCCCCACTTTTAAACTGAAGGAAGATAATAAGTGATAGATGCATTGACAAAATGTAACGTGCACTTCACCGATATCTAAACTATGTTTTTGTAATTTTTAAATGTGTCTTTATCAATAACAATGATTGAACCTCAATGGCTGGAGTGACTGGATGTGTAACATAATAGCCAGAACACTACTTCCTGCTTTTCAGCTCTATAACTCTGAGTTAGTCAGTGACTATAAGGGGGGCCACATGGGACATATCTGTTCAGTGAGTTTGCAATTGATCCTCTGCTTTCAGCTCAGATTCAAAAGCAACAGTTATGACCCATGTGGCTCCCTCAAGTTACTGCCTGGTAACCAATCGGTGGAAACCAAGAGAGCTGAAAAGCAGGAAGTAGTGTTCTGGCTATTATGTTAGACATCCAGTCACTCCAGCCCTTATACATTACATTTTTGGATAACTATATATTTTTTTTTGCACAGCCTATCTATTTACCAGTTTTTATTTTTACACTGAACAATTCCTTTAATTAAACATTGTTATTGGCTGTAGTTATCCATTGAATAATTGTAGCGTTAATGGGAAAAAACACCACATTATAGATACACATCTAACACCACATACTGTATTTTACTGAAATTGTGAAAGTTTTTTTTTTTTTTTTTTTTCAAATAGTTAAATGTTTGCATGTTACCATCTCCCTGTGTTTCAGGTACACCCACATAGAAGCAGAATGCCCCTTCATGACATTTGAAAACTTGCTTGAGCGGCTGGAGGATTTGGTGTGTGACGTTGTAGACCGAGTGTTAAAGTCCCCTGTAGCCAGCTTGTTGTATGACCTGCACCCGGTATGTGCACACACTTATTTGTCTTGGAGGGTTGTAGATGTGATTAATGGGAATAGACTTTATATGGGGGTTTTGGATACTGCCATTATTACTAAAATGGTTAGACTGATATATCTTTTTAGTATCCCTCTACTCAACTATGTATCCAGAGAGAGTGTCTGGGGTTTGTTATGCAGACTGAGCAGTGGGATGTCTCTGTGCAGACCAAGCAGGAGGGTGGGTTGGTTGGCGATTAGGCAGGGTGTCTGGAATTTAAAATTAGAGAGTCTCTGGATCCAGGAGTCCGTTGAAGATTCAGTCGAATTCTCACTCTTTTAGCTGGATTCAGATTCAAGCAAAAAAAGTTACTTTATTTCTCTTCCCGCCCCTAATTTGCATATGCAAATTCGAGTTCAGCCAGGCACAAGGATATGTCCGAATCCTGCTGAAAAAAAAGTTACAGACAACTGATTTGAACAATGTTTTGCTAATGGTTTTTTTTTTTTAAATTATGGATTCTATTCCTCCCTAGATGAAATGCTGGGATTCTTGCTACAAGTTTGCAACAAATCTAGCTACAACTTCGGTTGTTATAATGCTTTTAGCCACTCGTTTATAGTCTCCATACATTAGTAAACAGCTTGTAACAAAATGTTTTTTATATTTCAGGAATTTAAACCTCCCAAGCGGCCTTTCAGGCGTATGAACTACTCCGAGGCCATCACTTGGCTCAAAGAGCACGATGTTAAGAAGGATGACGGCACTTACTATGAGTTTGGGGAGGTGAGTCCTAATTGTGCCTGCATTCTCATTATTCTTATTGTTCAGCCTATGCCACACATTACTTTCTCCTCCTGTATATCAGCTGGCAAAGCAACGTCTAATTCTCCCCCATGCCTCTTGTCATTCATATAAATGGATAATGCCTGTCATCAAATGCACATTTTGGGGGCAATTATTTGAGCATGATGAGGCAGTTGGGGATGGGTTATTACCGCTGGTGGGGAAATGGTTCATGTGTCGAGTGACTTAAGCTTGCCATAGACACAAAGATACAGTACAGGTATAGGATCCCTTATCCGGAAACCCGATATTCAGAAAGCTCCGAATTACGGAATGGCTGTCTCCCATAGACTCCATTTTATCCAAATAATTCAAATTTTTTAAAATTTTCTTTTTCTCTGTAATAATAAAACAGTAGCTTGTACTTGATCCCAACTAAGGTATAATTAATCCATATTGGAAGCAAAACCAGCCTATTGGGTTTATTTAATGTTTAAATTAATTTCTAGTAGACTTAAGGCATGAAGACCCAAATTATGGAAAGATCCATTATCCGGAAAACCCCAGGTCCCGAGCATTCTGGATAACAGGTCCCATACCTGTATTATGAAACGAAGATTCCTACGATTTTCGGACCATGTGTGGAGTGTCCCAACTTTTTTCATACCATGGCAATCGGTCATTCAGTTAATGGGAAAGGTTAAAAGATTTATATCGGCTACTGATAATATCTCTGCATGTATTGCCTATCTGACGATATCAATGGGTGACTGTCGATACTATTTTAGGACATAACTTTCACATGACTGCTGTCTGTCACTTAATGGCCAGAACATTGACTGCTTTGTTCTTTTTCCTACTTATTTTAATCTCAATGGTTAGTGGTAGATAGTTAGACAGATTTGTTGCCGGACGACTAATCTCCCCGAATCTGACTGTGAAAGGGATTCTGTCATGATTTTATGGTTTAGTATGGTGTAGTATTTATTTCTAAATTACACTGTTTACGCTGCAAATAATTCACTCTACCATATAAAATCTCATATCTGAACCAACAAGTGCATTTTTTTTTAGTTGTAATATTGGTGTGTAGGTGCATCTCAGGTCATTTTGCCTGGTCATGTTTCAAAAAGAGCCAGTTCTGCACTGTGGAACTACTTTCTGGCAGGCTGGTTTCTCCTACTCAATGTAACTGAATGGGGTTTGCAGTGGGACCTGGAGTTTTACTATTGGGTGTTTTTCTTTTATCTACCGGGGAGCTATCTGGTTACCTTCCCATTGTTCTGCTGGTGGGGAACGGGAGGGGGTTGATATCACTCAAATTTGCAGTAAAGAGTGACTGAAGTTTATTAGAGCACAAGTCACATGACTGGGGGCTCCTGGGAAACTGACAATATGTCTAGCCCCATGTCAGATTTCAAAATTAGATATAACAAAAAAAATCTGTTTGCTCTTTTGAAAAATGGATTTCAGTGCAAGTGTCTGCTTTAAGCATGCAAATGAAAGTATCCCTTTAAGCATGTATATATATATATATATATATATATATATATAATCCTTCAACACAGGGTCATGCCTATTTGAGGCAACCAGTGACTGTTTTTTTTATTGCTGTGTGTCATGTCTTTTAAATATATTTTGCTTGGTCTGAACACTCTACAGTTCTATGGATGGCGAGTAGGAAAAAAAAAACTACCCCTTACATGTCATTGACTTGCAGTTTCCAGTATTTACCAATGGGCAGGGACAAAACACAGACATGATGTTCATTCTATTGTCACTGAGCAGATTTGCTTTGTCTGTCACTCTGTACAATCTCTCCCTGCTAACCATCACCTTCCCTTTCTCCAGGACATTCCCGAGGCCCCGGAGAGACTGATGACAGACGCCATCAATGAGCCGATCTTATTGTGCCGCTTTCCTGCAGAGATAAAGTCCTTTTACATGCAGCGCTGTGCAGAGGATAAGCGCCTGACTGAATCCGTGAGTTAAACGTTTTACGTATAAATCCTATATCTATATTATTATAGATATGAGCATTTGCACTCAACAATATTATATATTAGCCTGAACACATTTGAAAGAAAAATGCAGCCCCAAGTTGCTGCAAGGACAGCTGAAAGAGGTGGTTCACCTTTAAGGTAACTGTTAGAACAGGGGTGTCCAAACTTTTTACAACGAGGGCCAGATTTGGTGAGATGAAAATGTGTGGGTGCCGACCAATCAGCCTGACATTGTTTGATTCAAACCATTAAGTATATATTCATGAAGCTGCTGGATCCAGGCAAAATTAAATGTGAAGCCATTATGGTATGTTAGTGCCCTACTGCACTGATCTTCTTCTGTCCCCATAGACAGCACTTACCCACCCCCACATCCAGCCTCTGTAGTCTATAATAACTTTTATTTCAATTGTTTATTCTTTCTCCGTTAGACACTCACCTGTAACTCCCCCTCCCTCTCAGAAACAGGCATGAAAAAAAAGCTTAAAACTCTGTCTCCTCCTTTGCACACAAGCACTCCCTCTGGAGCTCCCCCTCCCTGCCAGAAACTAAAGGTGGACTCCGACTGTGACTTACTTCCCTCCTGCCGCACATTCATTTCTATGTGATCACTGATACAGGCGTTAGATAAGCAGGATCAAGCTGCAGCAGCACATTCAACACTCGCGTCTCTCAGTGATCACATAGAAATGAATGTGCGGCAGCAGGAAATGTAAGTCACAGTCGGAGTCCACCTTTAGTTTCTGGCAGGGAGGGGGGAGCCGGCAGCTGCAGAAGGAGAGCTGGTATGTAACGGAGACGTAACGGAGACCGTATTTGTACTATCAAAGGGGGAGTTGAGCCAGAGGATCGATCGGGTTTTTTTTTAGCAGTGTAGCTTTTTTTCATGCCTGGTTTCTGGGAGGGAGGGGGAGTGACAGAATGTTTAAAAAATCACTGCGACGTGCTGCTGTGACTTCGGCTCCACTTCTGCTCTTTGCTGCGGGCCAATTAAAATTGGATCGCGGGCCGCATTCTAACCCCTGTGTTAGAATGTTAGAGAGTGGCTAATTCTAAACAACTTTTTAATTGGCCTTCGTCTTTAATTGTTTCTGAATTATTTGCCTTTTTCTTATGACTCTTTCCAGTTTACATTTGGGGGTCTAAAAACAAATGCTCCATAAGGCTACAAATTTATTGTTATTGCTGCTTTTCATTACCCACCTTTCTAATGGGGCCCTCTCCTATTCATTTTACAGTCTCTTTTTCCAATCAGCCCATGGTTGCTAGGGTAATTTGGACCTTAGCAACCAGATTGCTGAAATTGCAAACTGGAGAGCTGCTGAATAAAAGGCTAAATAACTCAAAAAACACAAATAATAAAAAATGAAAACCAATTGCAAGTTTTCTCAGAATATCCCTCTCTGCATCATACTAAAAGTTATCTGAAAGGTGAACAACCCCATTAATGTAAAGTGAAAGTTGATCTAAAGCCTTGATCTTAAGGAAAACACTGTTTGCAATGGAAGTATTTAATACCCAGGCTGCAGTATTAACCCAAGTGTAATAAAATCTTTAACATCTCAACATCGCGCTGACAGGTGGATGTGCTGATGCCCAATGTGGGTGAGATTGTCGGGGGCTCCATGCGTATCTGGGATAGTGAGGAGCTGTTGGAGGGCTACAAGAGAGAAGAAATCGACCCAACACCATATTACTGGTACACTGACCAGGTAGGAAAACTCATTTCATGGTCTGGTGGGATAATGTCAAGTGTTTCTAAAGCCTCTCTTTCAGGGGGGAAGTCACAAAAGTGCTGATATTGAGACAAAATAAGAGATAAAAATGTCGGATTTCCCACCAAATTCACAAACCTCTATCTCCACTTTTGTGAATTTGTCTTTTAAAAAGGCCGTTTTCAGATTTGGCTTTTGCATGACGTTTTATAGACATTTTTTCTGAATTTGTCTTTAGCACTTACTACACCTGTCAGTCAGACATCAAATTGGCATTTGTTGGGGTTTATTTTACCTAGGAATTTTTTTTTTTCAGGATAACCTGAGCTTTCTAAATCTGCCTCCATATTTGTGTAATTCCACTTCTGTAACAAGATATAAGGGTCTAAATACAAGAAATGCTAATAATATAGGGATTTGTATCAGAATCATGTTTTATCTTAGGTCAAGACGCTGCCAAAACAAAAAAATGCCTGGGAGGTTTTACTTTTCCTTTATATAATATATTCACTCCAATTGGGAATATTGCCTCATTCATTAAGATAAAACAAGTAAAATAATGCAAGTGTGAGTTAAACTTTTTACATATCAAATTGTATAAAATACACTTGTTTTGCTTAATCAGTTTTTTTTTTTACTTGTTTTGTTAATGAGGGTTTTACACCTATAGGGTTAGACACAAATTTGTGCCCTGACTATTAAAAGATAATCCCTATTAATATTATAATAATTCCCCAATGGGGCACCTACAGGAGGTGTGAAATGAAGATTGGGTGAACCAAAGCAGAGCAGTTTATTTTAGAATTGATTTGACACACAGAGTTCACCCCTATGGGGGGAATTCACAAAAGTGTTGGGAACGAAAAAATGTCTTTAAAATGTCGTAGAAAGTGTCGTAGCAACAGCCGACAAATTCACAGAGCATTTCTCCGCCAATTTTCCGACATGTGCGACACTTTTGAATTAGTGTCGTTAAAAGTGGGCGTGGTTTTTTCGGCGCCACTTTTCCCGCCATTTTTATGAATTACTCGTAAACTCATTTTTTTTACCGACAATTTTTCAGACATTTTAGGCTCTCCAAAATGAAAATGTCAGACAAATTGTCGTTTAAAAAGTCTTGGTAAATGTCGTTTGTACGATGAAAAGATATACGACATTTTAGAAAATTGTCAGACTTACGAGACATTCAGAGATGGTAACATCTGCCTTTGTGAATTTGCCGTTCATACGACATTTTATAAATTTGTCGACCGCCACTTCTGGGTTACTTTTTTTACCGACACTTTTGTGAATTCCCCCCTATGAGTTATACTGAGCTTTACTCCATTTTTAAAATGTCGGGAGAAAATGTCATTTAAAATGTCGTTTTTATGTCGTTTGAAAGACAAATTCATAAAAGTGTCTGTAAACTGTCTTTCTTTCACTAAAATAGGAAAAGTAGCGGTTGAGTCGGAATTTAGGCAAATTTCTGTTTGTGAATATGGAGAAATTATTTTACACCAGTTCACCACCACTTTTACTCGCTCCACTTTTGTGAATTCCCCCCCCCCTATTGAGTTTATGTGACATGGAACTGTATGGTGCACTAACTGAAACCAGTGATATGTTAAAACATTTATCATTTCTAAAGCTTCCTTTATAATTTCTATAAAGTCTGTTTTTATTCTTGGGCTCTGTGGATAAGCATTCATTGTTATTGTGCCAGAATTGTAAATAATGCATTGAAGGCCAAACTGAAGGGTGTTCTTGTGTCTGCCACAGTTTAAAGAGAAAAACACATCGCTCCAATAGAAAACTGTAGCTCTAGTGAAAACGACAAGCTGTGACCTCATTCCTTATAGATAAATATGCTTATGTATAGGCTTTGTGTTCCTTTTATCTGTCATACATATGACTTAAAGGAGAACTAAAGCTTAACTGAAGAAGTAGGTAGAAATGTTGTACATTACGTTTTGGGCTTCTGTACCAGCCCCAGTCAACCACAGCCCTTTAGCAGTAAAGATCTGTGTCTCCAAAGATGCCCCAGTAGCTCCCCATCTTCTTTTCTGCTGATTCACTGCACATGCTCTGTGCTGCTGTCACTTACTGAGCTTAGGGACCCACTCACAATATACAGTACACATAGAATAGGAATGTCACAATATAAGGCTGATTAGTAATTAATACAGATAATTACTACATGGCAGCACAGAAACCAGCAATTTAGCATCAGAATTGAATAATCAGCAAACCTGTAGCATCAGCTTATATTACAGCCAGGGAAGCTCGTTTTCTGCTGGATAATTAGTGACGAGCCCTAAGCTTAGCTTCTCAACAGCCAATCAGAGCCCACTGAGCATGTGAGTGTCACAGACACTTTCCAAGATGGTGACCCCCTGTGACAAGTTTGAAGTCCTGGATCATTGCTGCTATTGACAAACTGAAACTTTAGCCTCGTGCAATAAGTTCACTATATAAAATATGCCATTTTTAACCATATTATTTTTTAGGGTTTACTTTTCCGTTAATCAGCTACTCAGGCTGCTGCCACAAACAACCATATTGCAAAATCCTTACATACTGTATGTTAAGGCTAAGGCCACACTAGGCGATAGCGCCGCGATTTGACTCGCGGCGACTTTTCGCCGCGACTTTTAAGCCGCAATCGCTGGGGAAACTTTTGCGCTGGCGTCTATGGGGAATCGCGAAAAATCGCCAGCGTAAAAACACACGCGGCGATCTTTTCTCTACTGTCGCTCGAAATTGCCTCGCTAGGCGATTTCGAGCGACAATAGAAAAAAGATCGCCGCGTGTGTTTTTACGCTGGATTCCCCATAGACGCCAGCGCAAAAGTTTCCCCAGCGATTGCGGCTTAAAAGTCGCGGCGAAAAGTCGCCGCGAGTCAAATCGCGGCGCTATCGCCTAGTGTGGCCTTAGCCTAAAAGAGGTTGTTCACCTTAAAGCTAACTTTTAGTATGTTCTAGAATGGCTAATTCTAAGTAAAATTTCAATTGGCCTTCGTTTTTTATTTTTTATATTTTTTTTTAATTATTTGCCGCCTTCTTTCCAATTTTTCAATAGGGGTTATTGACCCAATGTAAAAACAAATTCTCTGCAAGGCTACACATTTATTGCTTTTGTTACTTTTTGTTAGTCCTCTTTCTATTCAGGCCTCTCCTATTCATATTCTAGTCTCTTATTCAAATCAGTGCATGGTTACTAGGGGAATTTGGACCCTAGCAACCAGATTGCTGAAATTACAAACTGGAGAGCTCATGAATAAAAAGTTAAATACCTCAAAGTCCAAATAATAAAAAATGAAAACCAAATACAAACTGTCTCAGAATATCACTCTCTACATCATACTAAAAGTTAATTGAAAGGTGAACAACCCCCCTTTAAGTTACCCTTTTCTTGTTCCACAGCGCAAATATGGCACGTGTCCGCACGGAGGGTATGGCCTGGGCTTGGAGAGATTCCTTACCTGGATTTTAAACAGACACCATATCAGAGACGTGTGCTTGTACCCCCGTTTCGTCCAGCGCTGCAAACCGTAACCCCTAGAACTGAACCCCTCCATCACTCACTGGCTGCAGACATCAGATGGAGGCCAACGCTCGTGCTGTCTTCTTATAAAGTAACGAATACGTTGTGGAACATAACCACCTATCTACTTACGGAAACCGGCTGCTTTTATCTCACCATCTGTAATTTCACTGTGAATTTCGTTCAATCTGTCCCTAGCTGGTAGTCTAGGAGCCTCTGAAGCCATTCTGTAAGGCCTGCTGCCTGCGATACATGCTCTCCCTAAGCCTTGTCTACATCCGTGTGTAAAGGATAGGTATGCACCGAATCCAGGATTTGGTTCGGGATTCGGCCTTTTTCAGCAGGATTCGGCCGAATCCTTCTGCCCCGCCGAACCAAATCCTAATTTGCATGTGCAAATTAGGGGATGGAGGGAGGGAAATCACATGACTTTTTTGTTACAAAACAAGGAAGTAAAATGTTTTCCCTGTCCCACCCCTAATTTGCTTATGCAAATTAGAATTCAATTCGGTATTTGGCCGAATCTTTCTCAAAGGATTAGGGGGTTTGGCTGAATTCAAAATAGTGGATTCGGTGCATCCCTAGTAAAGGATAAGTAAACCTTAAAAATAAGTGAATGTAAAATTGATGAAGCTGATATTCTATACTTTTGCAATGTACATTTATTTATTTATTAATTCAAAGATATTAAAGGATACATGTACTGTTAACATGAATGAATTTTGTTATAACGGCGCCACCTGCTGGTCATTTTCCCACCAGTCTGACCACCAAGTAGTCAAGGAAGTTGTCAGGAGAAAGAAAGAGGCTGCTCTCATGTTCTTCTGCTTAGGAAAAAAATAGAAACCTTTCTCACATCTTTCCTAAGCAGAAGAACATCAGAGCAGCCTCTTTCTTTCTCCTGACAACTTCCTTGACTACTTGGTGGTCAGACTGGTGGGAAAATGACCAGCAGGTGGCGCTGTTGTAACAAAATTCATTCATATTAACAGTACATGTATCCTTTAATATCTTGGAATTAAAAAGAAATAAATAATGAATGTACATTGCAAAAGTGCTTAGAATAGCACCCTCATCAATTTTACATTCACCTAAGGTTTACTTATCCTTTAAAGTAAGAATAGGATCCAAGTCAGAGTGAGTCTGGTCTCCCTTCTACCCATAATCTCCTTTGAAAATCTTATAGAGCCCTACACTCTTGTTATCCAGTCTGAATAAGGTGCTGAGAGTAGGGATGCACTGAATCCAGGATTCGTTTCAGGATTCGGCCTTTTTCAGCAGGATTCGGATTCGGCCGAATCCTTCTGCCCGGCCGAAACAAATCCGAATTCTAATTTGCACATGCAAATTAGTGTCAGGGAGGAAAATCACATGACTTTTTGACACACAACAAGGAAGTAAAAAATGCATATGCAAATTAGGATTCAGTTTGGTATTCGGTCAAATCTTTCGCGAAGGATTCGGCCGAATCCAAAATAGTGGATTCAGTGCAACCCTAGCGGAGAGTCATTGCAGAATATGATATATGGGCCTAAGCCAGGGGGGATTATAGGTTCAAGTAAAATCCAACAGGTGAGGCAGACTCCATAGATTACAATAAAATAATGGTGTGCACTAGGCCTTAATCTCATCCACACTATCTATAACTGTATCTTGTCCCCTGGAAAATGCAATGTTACATTGGTCTCTCTGTGTTATTATTTTCAGACCCACACAAGCTGTATGTACATTGTTTGGCCTCTCAGTAAAGACACTTTGGTTCATGATCTTGTTTGTGACCTGAAGGAGAATTTAGCATTAAATGTTCTAACGGTACCGAAGCAAGTGCAGCTCTCGCTCTTAAATGAGTTTACCTTTTCATTAACTTATAGTATGTTAATAAAAAGGTTCTATTCTAAGCAACATTTCGATTGGTCTTCATTATTTATTTTGTACGGTTATTAAAGGCACCTATTCCGGCCCTTTCAAGCTTGCAGCTGTAATGTGTTGCCAGGGTCACTGAACCCAGCAACCAAATAACTGACTGACTGTGGCTTTTCAGGATCTCTGCTATTCATCTTCAATTTGGATTTTAAAACTGCTCTGTGATTGATAGGTTAATAAAGCCTTAGGATAGTGGCACACAGAGGCTGAGTAGAGGCTTGCCACATAAGTGCCTTTCCCTGGCTTGTTACAGGTCCTCAGATGTTGCCAAACTATAGCTCTGAGCATTCCCAGCATATAGCCAAGGTAACAAGGTTAAAGGGGTTTTTCACTTTTGCGTCAACTTTTAGTATGAAGTAGAATGTTCTTGTCTGAGACAGTTTGCAGTTGCTCATAATTTTTTTTCACATTTTTTTCAGCAGCACTCCAGTCTGAAATTTTAGCGGCTATCTGGTTGCTAGGGTCTAAATTACCAGGGATGCACCGAATCCACTATTTTGTATTCGGCCGAACCCCCGAATCCTTCGCTAAAGATTCAGCCAAATACCGAATGGAATCCGAATTCTGATTTGTATATGCAAATTAAGAGTGGAAAGGGGAAAAAATTTTACTTCCTTGTTTTGTGACGTGATTTCCATCCCGGAACCTTGAGCCGGAAGAAAGAAGAGGCTACTGTCTGCGGTAGGGCTGAAATCAGACAGTGTATTTCATCTGATTTTAGCCCCCGTGTGGCCCTAGCGTAATAGGTGAATGGAAGAATGCTTGAATAGAAAGGTAATCGTAACAATAAAATTGTAGCCTCACGGCTCAATTGTTTTTTTTTTGCCTGCTGGGGAAAGAGAAATAAAAGACAACTAATTACAAAAAAATTAAGACCATTTGAAATGTTGCTTAGAATTAACCATTCTATTATATATTAAAACTTAATTTACCAACCTTACCAGCCCCTTATCTTTACGTAAGTACAAACAGTCCCATATCATGCAACATTTCTGCTTTGTATTTACGTTGTGAACCAAGGTGGCCCTGAGAAATCGTATAAAGGGAACATGTAGCCCTGCTGCGAGAAACCTTTCCAATATCTTACTCTTGCCATGATCTATAAAAATAATTGTCTACCTGGGACCCAATTCAACCCAAGTTTAGGTCAGAATCTGTCCGCTTTTTCCTGAATCCAGAACATTGCATGATGTAGATACTAAAATGTGGGACCCGACATTGTCGTACAATAAAGAAATGTAAGTGGAAAGTGTCTGAATGTGTGAGCGAAGTGTTATTAGTGAATATCATACACATGTAATGCCTCTGATAATCCTACACTGCCATAGCATAGTGATCAGCAGAACTTGCCCACAAATACACCTATTCATAGCAGAAACAATTCCATATGGTCTCTGTACCCTGTGTAGAGAGATGTATTAAAGGAACTGTAACATCAAAAAAATGAGTGTTTTAAAGTAATAAAAATATAATGTAGTGTTGCCCTGCACTGGTAAAACTCATGTGTTTGCTTCAGAAACACTACTATTGTTTATATAAATAAGCTGCTGTATATCAATGGGGGCAGCCATTCAAAGGAGAAAAGGCTCAGGTTACACAGCAGATAAGCTCTGTAGAACATAATGGTGTTATCTGTTATTCACTATTTAACCTGTGCCATATAGACTTTTTTCAATTTCCGCCATTGCTCCACAGCAGCTTGTGCTGTATAAAAATATTTGGGAAAGGTGCATGTATTTTGAAAGCAAATAAATCCCCCCCCCCTTTGCTTTCATACATATACATAAAGGCTGCAATAAAGCCGAAACTCAGCATGTCCCCCGTCCCCAGCCTTAGTAGTATCTGCCTGTTTGAAGTTGGTGCAATGGAAGAGACCAAGATAAGGCTGTGGGGACAAGATGCAGCGAGAGATTAGTGCCGTTGAGTTAGCACTCTCCCAGTGTGGAGTCTCCCAGTCTGCAGGCTGCAAGGGGAGATAGAGAATTCTGCTGTCTCCAAAGAATTTATGTCTGACCGTTGTTTGATAGTAATTTCCAGTAAATTCAGAAAGGAGCTATAGTTTTTTTTTTTTACCCTTTAGTAGAAGAAACCAGTATGGGAGCTCTGATACAGCATGGCCACCGCTATAGAATAAAGCTGGCCATACATACAGAGATCTGCCTGTTATATGGTTGATATTGGGCTAATCCAATTGTGGACCCTAGGAGAATACAGGTGATCGGATAGAGGACCGCATCAATCCAACGGCATTTTTAACCATCCTCAATAGACATCTGGACCATATACCGATCGGTGAAGCCCATCAAACACTGCCCAATAAACTGCCAACTTAATCTGTCGGCATCTTGACTATTTGGAGCTTTACAGCAGTAAGTCTGCGGAACTGAACCCCCTACCTGCCCACTTCTTCCTCCCCCTCAAAAATGCAATACAATTGCTTGTTAAAGGGGTACTTCACCTTTAAATTACCTTTTTCTATGATGCAGCCAGTTCTGTTCTAAGACAGTTTGCAATTGGTCTTTTTAGTTGTTTAGGTTTTTGTTGCTCAACAGTTTGCCGTTTTAGCAATTTAGTTGCTAGGGCCCAAATTATCTGAGCAATCAAGCAGTGGTGATGAGAGACTGGAAGTAGAATAGTAGAGGAATAGAAAGATTAGTTAAAATAACGGTAACAATAAAGTTGTAGCCTCACCGAGGAATAGTTTTTGGCTGCCCGGGGTCAGTGACCCTACATATAATTAAAAAGAATGAAAAGTTGAAAAGAATAGGATATGTTATAACATATTATAACAGTTAAATTAAAGGTGACTACCCTTTTCACAATGCAACTTGTTTTAATAAGCAGTGAAAGTTTTACAGAGGATCATGGAGGCTCTGCCTAAACAATATAAGTCCCATACGTTATAAATGACATTTGCTACACTAAATAATAGAAATACATACCCTGTTATTAGAATACATCCATTCATTTCTTATACAGACATTTCCACGGGGGAATATGTTCTCGTATCAGTGACTAATAAGAACAAGTGTAGCTAAAACCTGCTGGTGCCTCTGTAATAATTGGGTTCTCTTGTGACTGGCCAAGGAATATAAAAGTAGAAAGATTCTAAAGGAATGGACTGAAACTGCTGCCAGTTGTATTCTGAGAACCCAGACACTACTCACTCATGCTGTGGGCACCTACAGGAGGCACTGCCATGTTTTTCCCAATCATGAACTCAATGAAAACGTGGGCAGTGACCCGTTACTGTACAGTTAGTGCTAACGGCAACTACAATTCACTGTTACAGTTAGCAGTTACAATAAATGACATTAAAGCTGGCCATAGATGTTGAGATTTTTAAAAGATCCGATTGTCATCATGAGACCACGATCTTCTCAGAACGATTGTACGAATTGACCATCAACTAAAAAGACCAAATTGCCAGGAAAACAAAGGGGAGCTGCCTGCTTGGCCCTGCAAACATAGATAGATTGTACTGGGACCTGGCCGATCAATTTCCTGACAGATGTCAGCCGAAAAATCGTAAGATGTTCGATCGCTCGAATCCCACTAACCGCACGTTAATTTCGGACTTCGCTAAAATCGGTCGTTCAACAAGAGAAATCTTTGCGTCTATGGGGACCTTAGGATGTTACAGCTGGCAGTTACAGTTAGGGGTCACAGTTAGGGGTCATAGGTTACAGGATACAGTTGGGGTTACAGTTAGAGATTACAGTTAGGGATCACAGTTATGGGTCACAGAAGTTACAGTTAGAGGTCACAATTAGCTATTACAGTTAGGGATCACAGTTAGAGGTAACAGTTAGAGGTCACGACGGTTACAGTTAGAGATTACAGATTACAGTTAGGGATCACAGTTAAGGGGTGCAGTAAGTGGTTTCAGTTAGAGGTTACAGTTAGGGGTCACAATTAGTTGTTACAGTTAGGGATCACAGTAAGAGGTAGCAGTTAGGGGTCACAGCGTTTACAGCTAGTGGTTACAATTAGAGAATACAGTTAGGGATTACAGTTAAGGGTTACAGAAAGAGGTTTCAGTTAGAGGTTACAATTAGTTGTTACAGTTAGGAATCACAGAGGTTACAGTTAGTGGTTACAGTTAGAGATTACTGTAAGGGTAAGGTCATGGGGAGATTTAGTCGCCTGACGACTATTCGCCTCTTCTTCTGGGCGACAATCTCCCCGAACTGCTTCCCCCGTTCGGGCGACTTCGGAAAACGAAACACCTCACGTGCCATCCTGCTGGCAATTTTCCATTATAGCTGGCGGGAAAGCATTTCGGGAAGATTGTCGCCCAGAAGAAGAGGCGATTAGTCTTCAGGTGACTGAATCTCCCCGTGTGACCTTACCCTTAGGGGCCATAATTAGAAAGTTAGGTGTTACAGTTAGCGGTCACAGTTAGAGATTGCCGTTAGGGGCCATAATTGTCGGTTACAGTGGAGTGTTACAGAAGTTACCTGTAGCGACTACAGTTAGTAGTTACAGTTATATGTTAGTCAGTGGTTACAAGTAGCATGCCTTTGCATTGGAAGAAATACAACTTGACGTTATCATACCACCTTCTCCTTTGGTTTGGATAGGGCTGAGTATGAGATGAAAAAGGAAATACCTAATCTGCCAGAAATGGGGAAGGTGTCAGTTAGTGAACCTGGACAAGAGCTAACTACTATTCTCAGGAAAAGCTTTATCCAGAAAGCTCTGGATTACAGGATGGCCATATCCCATAGACTCGCTCTTAGGCAAAAATTATAATTTTCAAAACTGATTTCCTTTTCTCTGTAATAATAAAACAGTAGCTTGTATTTGATCCCAACTAAGATATAATTAATCCTTATTGGAGGCAAAACCAATCAAGCCTGACGGGTTTATTTAATGATTACATGATTTTCTAGCAGAATTAAGGTATGAAGATCCAAATATTTAAAGATCCTTTATCCAGAAAACTCCAGGTCCAGCGCATTCTGGATGACAGGTCCAATACATGTATAAAGGAATGTGTAATTTAATTTAAGGCGAAATTCATCATAGAATGTGCTTTTAGCATGATGATGATGATGATGATGATGATGATGATGAAAGGTGCATTGCAGCTGGCCTTTTTTATGGTACATAGCTATGAACATTTAAGCTTTCCAGTTCAGTGTCACTGGAGCTCATTTATCAACACTGGGCAAATTTGCCCATGGGCAGTTACCTATAGCAACCAATCAGTTAGTAGCTTTTTAAAGCCAGCTGTAAGTAGAACAATGAATGCAGCAATTTGATTTGGTTACTGCCCATGGGCAAATTTGCCCAGTGTTGATAAATGACCCCCCTGTACAAGTATATTTCAACTGGACTTTGCTTTTTAGAGATTGAGATGAAAATGTGGTGTACGGGAGGCTCCGAGTCTAATGCTGAGAAATGAAGGGGAAACAGGAGAAGGAGGTGTAAGATGTAAGGGGGCAAGAGAGGAAAAAAAGGACAGAAAGAAGCATTTGAATTAATTCCAGGAAATGGCATTACAAGAGTTAACTGATTTCCTACTTCCCTGTGGGTCTGCCCCAGATGCCAAAGCTCAGATAATCTCAGTCGTAGAATATTTATGAGCTATTAAACCAATTCATATTTTCACAGTTAAATCTAAAGGGGCTCTATACATTGATCAGGCCCTTGTATACCGGAGTAAAAGGGTGTTTCACCTTTAAGTTAACTTTTAGTATGTTGTGGAATTCTAAGCAACTTTTGAATCGGTCTTCATTATTATTTTTTTTATAGATTTTGAATTATTTGCCTTTTTTCTTCTTTCTGGCTTTCACTGGCCCCATGTAAAAAACAAATGCTCTGTAAGGCTGCAAATGTATTTTTATTGTTACTTTTTATTACTCTTCTTTATATCCCAGTCTCTTATTCAAATCAGTGTATGGTTGCTAGGGTAATTTGGACCGTAGCAACCCGATGGCTGAAATTGCAAACTGGAGAGCTGCTGAATCAAAAGCTAAATAACTCAAAAACCACAATTAATAAAAAATGAAAACCAATTGCAAATTGTCTCAGAATATCATTCTCTACATCATTCTAAAAGTTAATACAAAAATGAATAACCCCTTTGATCAGTGTCCCTTAGCACAAGTGGAGGCCATGACTGGGCCCATGAATGAACATCAGCAGTAGCGTAGGTTTGACAGACAGCGAGCCCTAGGCTGAATAATAAGGGAGAGCTCCAGGTCAGGACTGAGAATTAAAATAGGCCCTGGCATTTCAGGTACAAAGAGGTCCAATCAGCCCACAGCAGCCCACTAAATACTGACTTTCTATAGCACCTTATAGCAGCCCCTCTAGGCATTTGCCAGAACCCACAGATTGCCAGTCTGGGCCTGGAGGGCTCCTATAACTGTGCCAGGACTGGGATATCATCTGTTGATCATCTGTTGAAGCATTCATTACACATAATCAATAGGTTCCAAGTTATTTGCAAATCTAAATGCTACTGAAAGCAGTAATGGCTGTTTATAGCCTCTGCACTGCTGGTTCTGACGTTTGAAAGAATGTAGCAAAAAGAAACCTGCAAGGTTAACTTCTATGTCATTTCAAGAATTAAAACAGCAGCAGGGACAAAGAAAAACTGCTGTCCATAGTAATTACATTTGCAAACCATTGCGAATGTGTAATGTATAAGCGACACAGTGTATGTATTTTTGCTATAATAGGTCAAATCTTTTCTGTGTTACTTCCCCTTTAAAGAAAGCCCCGCCCCGGTGAAGGGGTAGTACTACAAACACGAGCTCCCATGAAATACGCGGCTCGGCAGGCAGAGCTTCTGTCGGTGAAGGCTCCACCCCCGAAACTATAACAGCCTATGGGAAAACAGAAGGTGTGTCCGGAGGTGGAACTTTTCTCTCCAGTCACATAAATTAAAAGGCGGAGCCATACGGCCTGAAGGAAAGTTGTCAGGGAGGCGGAGCATCGCTCATTCCCCTCCCTGTATTATGACACTTAAGCGGAGGGGGAGGAGCGAGTGCTTGTGTAAGCGGCGGTGAAAGAAGGGGAGTCAGTCAGTCTGTCCGGAGGACACTAAGGGAATGCTCAGACCTCCCACCAACATGGCTGCCTTCAGAGCTGCACACCGGCTGCTAGGTCACAGTAAGTTCGCTGTCACTCGGGCTCGGCTGCATCGGTGGGAGCCACGTGCCCTGTCTCATTCCCTCCCTATCCTGCTCTGTGCAATGTGCCTGGCGCTGACACCCGCTGCTGCTGGACTACAACTCCCAGCATTCCCTTCGGCTGTTTTGTAGGGAGTTCGTTCTCAGATCTCTGGCTGCCTTTAGAGGACAAGCTGCAGAATAGTGGCACACCGCCCAAACTCTTAACTACAATTCCCAGCATGCACGGCAGCTCTGCCAATCTTTAACTTAACTGTTAGTATCTTATAGAATGGCCGATTCTAAGCAACTATTCAATTGGTCTTCATTATTTATTTTTTATAGCTTTTTAATTATTTGTCTTTTTCTTCTGATTCTTTGCAGCTTTCAAATAGGGGGTCACTGACCCCATCTAAAAAAACAAATGCTCTGTAAGGTTACAAATGTATTGTTATTACTTTTTATTGCTAACCTTTATATTTAGGCCTCTCCTATTCACATTCCAGTCTCTTATTCAAACCAGGGTATGGTTGCTAGGGGAATTTGGATCCTAGCAACCAGATTGCTGTAATGACAAAGTAAACCCTTAAAATGAAAACCTAGCTAAAAATGCCATATTTTATATAGTGAACTTATTGCACGAGGCTAAAGTTTGAGCTTGTCAATAGCAGCAATGATCCAGGACTTCAAACTTGTCACAGGGGGTCACCATCTTGGAAAGTGTCTGTGACACTCACATGCTCAGTGGGCTCTGATTGGCTGTTGAGAAGCTAAGCTTAGGGCTCGTCACTAATTATCCAGCAGAAAATGAGCTTCCCTGGCTGTAATATAAGCTGATGCTACAGGTTTGCTGATTATTAAATTCTGATGCTAATTGCACTGGTTTCTGTGCTGCCATGTAGTAATTATCTGTATTAATTACTAATCAGCCTTATATTGTGACATTTCTATTCTATGTGTACTGTATATTGTGAGTGGCTCCCTAAGCTCAGTAAGTGACAGCAGCACAGAGCATGTGCAGTGAATCAGCAGAAAAGAAGATGAGGAGCTACTGGGGCATCTTTGGAGACACAGATCTTTACTGCTAAAGGGCTGTGGTTGCCTTGGGCTGGTACAGAAGAACAAAACATAATGTACAACATTTCTAGCTACTTCTTTAGTTAGGCTTTACTTCTCCTTTAAGGGCAGCTATACCTGCAGGTATGAGGCTTAGTAACTAGGCCTAGGAGCAGATCCCCTCCAGTTACACAAGCGTCTGGACCCCTTGCATAACACAGGACACAGCAGCTACAGCCAGTGCCTTTTGGTTGGGTAAGAGCTGTTATGCAGAGCAGATGTGTTACTGTATATAAGGTATTCATAGGACTCGCCTACAAGCAGTTCCATGCTCCCACTACACAATATCCAATGCCAAAGGTAATGGTTTTTTTGGGTAAGTAGCACCAAGAAAACAAGAATCAAGTACATGTAAGTCTAAGGATAAGCCTGAATTAGGTACAAAGGCTTCTGTTCCTTGGAGAGGAAGGTGCAGGTAGTAACAAGGGGTACAGCATATAATAATGCATGCTCATTGGAGCAGGTGCCACAAGCTTAAAGGGGAACTATCGCGAAAATGAAAATTCTATATAAGCTTCAGCATACTGAAATAAGAGACTTAATAAATACAATCAATTAAATATTCTGAATTGTTTCTGAAATAATAAAGTTAATCTTGACTATTCCTCTTTCAGCATCTGTTTCTCTTCATTCTCTCTTCATTCAGGAGTTGGGTGTCAGATGAGCGATCCAATATATCTTATAGGGGGGCTCCTTTTGCTTAGAAGATATATTAGAGCTCACTCTATTAAACTCACCAGACATCATGTCTCTCTACATGCAGGATTTGTGCAAAAGGCAGTTATTTTGTTAGATTTTGTTTGTACAGGTATAGGACCCCTTATCCGGAAACCCGATATCCAGAAAGCTCCGAATTACGGAATGGCTGTCTCCCATAGACTCCATTTTATCCAAATAATCCAAATTTTTAAAAATTATTTCCTTTTTCTCTGTAATAATAAAACAGTACCTTGTACTTGATCCCAACTAAGATATAATTAATCCTTATTGGAAGCAAAACCAGCCTATTGGGTTTATTTATTTATCCGGAAAACCCCAGGTCCCGAGCATGCTGGATAACAGGTCCCATACCTGTACTGTAATCAGTTATTTGAGTGAGCTCTAATACATCTGCTAGGAAAGGAGCCCCCCTATAAGATATATTGGATATTACTGTCAATGAATATCTGACACCCAACTGCTGCCTGAAGAGAGAATGAAGAGAAACAGATGCTGAGAGAGGAATAGTGAAGATAAACTTGATTATTTCAGAATCAGTACAGAATATTTAATTGATTGTATATAGGAAGTTTCTTATTTGAATATAAGGAAGCTTATATTAAATTTTCATTTTTGCGACAGTTCCCCTTTAATGGCAGCAAGTAATTAACCCTTACAGAGAGGGGCTTGAGGAAGGCTCATTAATACTCTGTTTCCTTCTGTGCAGTTTTGAGGAATGAGAGTTCGGCCGGTTTGGTGACTCAACGGTGGAGCTCGAGTGCTGCCGTCGCCTCTGTGCCCAAGAGCAGCGACCCAAAACCACATGCTCAGCCAGATAAGAGGTAATTATCTGCCCCAGGCCGGTCTCTGCAGAGGGGCGAGGAAAGGAGTGGCACATTGGGCTAAGGCTCTGATCCCAGATACAGAACTGAGATACACATTAGTGCTATAGAATATTGTCTGCTCCTTCACCAAGTCATGTTAAATTTCTGTGAGCAGCAAATATGACTTTGATATTGATGTACATACAGGGGGACTATTTGGGTTCAGTGCAGAGTGCATTTGCCTTTGGCCCTTGTATGGGCAGATAGTTTGGAGCCAAACAACCTTATTGTTACATTACTCTTATTGTTACATCACTTTTTAAAGGGGTTGTTCACCTTTAAAGGAGAAGGAAAGCTACGGAGGCATTTTATTGCGAATAGATTAGCTGCAATAGTGCAAGCTAGAATGCTATATTTATTCTGTAGAATGTTTTACCATACCTGAGTAAAAAGCTCTAGAAAGTCTCTGTTTGTTTAGGATAGGAACTGCAGTATTAACATGGTGTGACATCACTTCCTGCCTGAGTCTCTACCTGCTCTGGGCTCAGATTACAGCAGAGAAGGGAGGGGGGAGAGGAGCAAACTGAGCATGCTCTTGCCTAGGGCAATGAGGTTTAAGCTGAAGGCAGGAAGTCTGATACAGAAGCCCATGAGTACACAATAGATTGAAAGAAATGTGCTGTTTCTTTTGACAGGGGACTCAGAGCAGCATTACTTTGGGGGTTTACTGGTATGTTTAGATGGACCTTTCTGATAAGGCTTACTTAGTTTTAACCTTTCCTTCTCCTTTAAGTGTAAGGCCACACAAGGAGATTCGGGGAGATTTTGTCGCCTGGCGACTAATCGCCTCGACTTTTGAGCGACTATCTCCCCGAACTGCCTCAGAGTGTTTTCCCATAGGCTATAATGAAAAGTCGCCTGCGCTATAGCACACACGGCGATGCGTTTTCTATAGTCGCCCGAAGTTGTCTCACTGATAATTGCCTCTCACTGAGGCAGCTTCGGGGGACTATGGAAAACGCATCGCCGCGTGTGCATTAGTGCAGGCGACTTTTCATTATAGCCTATGGAAAAACACGCTGAGGCAGTTCGGGGAGATAGTCGCTCAGAAGACGAGGCGATTAGTCGCCAGGCGACAAAATCTCCCCGAATCTCCTCATGTGAACTAACCCTTAATTTTTAGTATGATATCGAGAATGATATTCTGAGACAATTTGTAATTGGTTTTCATATTTTATTATTTGTGTTTTTTTGAGTTCGTGTTTTATTCAGTAGCTCTCCAGTTTGCAATTTCGGCACTCTGGTCACTAGGATCTAAATTCCCCTAGCAACCATGAATTGATTTGAATAAGAGACTGGAATGTGAATAGGAGAGGCCTGAATAGAAAGATGAGTAATAAAAAGTAGCAATAACGATACATTTGTATAATCACTTTGTTTCCACTGCATGTGGTGTCTATCCCGTAACTTTTAACCCTAAAGGCTATACATTTGTATCCTTACAGAACATTTGTTTTTTAGATGGGGTCAGTGACCCCCATTTGAAATCTGGAAAGAGTCAGCAGAAGAAGGCAAATAATTGAAAAACTATAAAAAGGAAAAAATGAAGACCAATTGAAAAGTTGCTTAGAATTAACCGTTCTATAACATACTAAAAGTTACCTAAAGGGTGAACTACCCCTTTAAGTTAACTTTAATGTTATAGAATGGTCATTTCTAAGCAACTTTTCAATTGGTTTTAATTTTTCCTTTTTTTATGGTTTTTCAATTATTTGCCTTCTTCTGATTCTTTCCAGCTATCAAATGGGGATCACTGACCACATCTAAAAAACAAATGCTCTGTAAGGCTACAAATGTATTGTTGTTTCTACTTTTTTATTACTCATCTTTCTATTCAGGACTCTCCTATTCATATTCCAGTCTCTTATTCAAATCAATGCATGGTTGCAAACTGGAGAGCTGCTGAATAAAAATCGAAAGAACTCAGAAACCACAAATAATAAAAAATTAAAATCAATTGCACATTATCTCGGAATATCACTCTCTACATCATACTAAAAGTTAATAAAGACGAATTACCTCTTACTGCTCTAGTTATGTACAGTAAGTGCTGGCTTATGAGATTAATCTAAAGAATCTTTTTGTCCCAAAGGAAACCCAAAACTGGGATCCTCATGCTGAACATGGGAGGCCCAGAGACCCTAGATGATGTCCATGGCTTTCTTCTCAGATTATTTCTGGACAAAGACCTCATGACCCTTCCAGCACAAAGGTATGTCATGTTCCCTTGCTGCCTCTGGTAGGGAGACCGTCACATTATGGGGGTGACTATTTAGGTAAAGATCATGTATTCTGTGAACCCTGGTGCCCATTTAGGTCTGGCTACTCCTAATCACAGTGCCCCCTGCAGTATTTAGTGCTCACTGCAGGGAAGCTACTGAGCTGTGTCCTATCAGGTCCCCTGCCCACAACACTAAAAGGGAGTGCAGCTGAGCAGAAGCGTGTCCCCCTCTGGCCTCCGTAGTAGCTGAGTGGGACGCCGTACGCAAATATTATTTTGAAATCTTGAAGGAAACCCCCATGGCGCAAAAACCCTCCCCTGTGTTGCTTCCCCTCCCTCCTCCCCCCTGGCCTACCTGTCCCGCTGGGCAAATGCCCCTAACTTGTTACTTACCCCTCTGCGCAGGTCCAGTCTACGGAGTTCACCAACGCCATCTTCTCCCAAGCGATCTTCTTCCTGCTTTGACCGGCGTTTTTGGCGCATGCGCAGTAGGAGCATTTCGCCGGTACGGATCTACTGCGCATGCGCCAAAAGTCACAACGTTTTCCGATTTCACTTCGTGACTTTTGGCGCATGCACAGTAGATCCGTACCGGTGAAATGCTCCGACTGCGCATGCGCCAAAAACGCCGGTCAAAGCAGGAAGAAGATCGCTTGGGAGAAGATGGCGTCTGTGAACTCCATGGACTGGACCTGCGCAGAGGGGTAAGTAACAAGTTAGGGGCATTTGCCCAGCGGGACAGGTAGGCCAGGGGGGAGGAGGGAGGGGAACCAACACAGGGGAGGGGGGGAGGGTTCTTGTGCCCAGGGGGTTTCCTTCTCCTTTAATCCCGGGGTCCTCAAACTTTTTAAACAGGGGGCGAGTGCACGGTCCCTCAGACTGTTGGGGGGGCTGGTCTATAGTTTGAAAAAAAAAAAACATGAACGAATTTCCATGCACACTGCACATATCTTTTTTGTAGTGCAAAAAAAACATGAAAGAACAATGCAATTTTTAAAACGAAGAACAATTTTAACCAACCATTTCAATGGGTAGTGTGGGCCTGCTTTTGGCTGATGAGTCAATATCCGGTTCCGTGTTTGTCACTGCCACTAGTAACAGGTGATGCCAGTGTGCATCAGTTAGTCTGGATCTGGTTGGAGATTTCAGATGTTTCATTTGGGAAAAAGTCTATTCACAGACATAGGTGCTGTCAGGGCCCCCCAAGTTAAAAAAATAAATAAAAAATAGTGCCCAACGGATTACACGTCACATCACTGCGTCCCCAGCAAACGCTAATGACAATGGACGTGGTCGGGTAAATGACTTTGGAGCAGGCTGTAGTTTGAGGACCCCTGCCTTTATCAATTCAATTCATTTTTTTCCCTCCAGCAAACTTGCACCTTTTATTGCCAAACGCCGCACACCAAAAATACAGGAACAGTACAGTAAAATTGGCGGAGGATCCCCGATCAAAAAATGGACGGAACAGCAAGGAGAAGGCATGGTTAAGCTGCTAGACGAACTCTCTCCAGCCACAGGTACTTTAATAAGTGTATATGCCCACCTATAACAATAACTGTGTGCATCAGTGGTGCACCGAATCCCTGATTTTGTACTGGAATAAGGAGAGTGATGTAACAATAAGGAGAGTGATGTAACAATAAGGAGAGTGATGTAACAATAAGGAGAGTGATGTAACAATAAGGAGAGTGTTGTAACAACAAGGTAGTTTGGCTTCAAACTACCCCCACATACACTCACTGAAATCCATTACATGTATGGGACTTTTTATCCAGAATGCTCGAGACCTATGGTTTTCTGGATGAAGGATCTTTAAGTAATTTGGATCTTCATACCTTAAGTCTACTAGAAAATCATGTAAACATTAAATAAACCCAATAGGCTGGTTTTGTTTCCAATAATGATTAATTATATTTTAGTTGGGATCAAGTACAAGCTCCTGTTTTATTATTACAGAAAGGAAATATAGGTATGGGATCCGTTATCCAGAAAGCTTCAAATTACAGACTCCATTATATCCAAATAACCCCACTTTTTAAAAATGATTTCCTTTTTCTGTGGAAGCTTCCAATAAGGATTAATTATATCTTAGTTGGAATCAAGTACAAGCTACTGTTTTATTATTACAGAGAAAAAGGAAATCATTTTAAAAAAATGTGGATTATTTGGATAAAATTGAGTCTTTTCGCAATTCTGAGCTCTCTGGATAACGGGTTTCAGAATAACGGATCCCACTCTTGCAGTATGAATTTGTACATTTGTTAACCACTATTTTCCAATATATTACATGTATCTGTCATTGAAATGGACAACTAATGCACACAAAGATAGAGAGGATTAATAAGCGGAGGAATCTAGCAGTAGGTGTTATACTAATAACCTTCCTGTGTATATGTCATAATTGCAGTGTTAGCAGAGGACCTCCCTTGCTTTGGGATTATTAAATCCATGGATTATAAGAGACCTTTACAACTGATTGTTGCACTTTAACAGATTAAATCTTCATTCGAGAAAGTGGTCTGATATAGGCAGATGTATTTTCTCTCCACAGAAGATACATCTGGAATTTAACAGAGTAGCTGAAATAAAATAACATATTAGGAGTGAAATGAAAGCAATTTCAAAGTAGCACAAGTTGACTTAAAGTGATACTGACACTAAAAAATTTATTTTCAAAATATTGGTCTACATTAAAAGTTACCTATAGATCATGTTGGTCGTTTTCGCTGACAGTTCTGTTTTTGTAACTGTCACTTGAAGTTCCTAAACCTGACTGCTTTGCCAACCTGTCTGTCCCTTCTCAACCTGTCGGGGGGGAATTCACAAAAGTGTCGGTAAAATAAGTAACCGAGAAGTGTCGACAAATTTGTAAAATGTCGTACAAATGGCAAATTCACACAGGCAGATGTTACCACCTCTGAATTTCTCGTAAGTCCGACCGTTTTCTAAAATATCGTATATCTTTTCGTCGGACAGACAACATTTTACCAAGCGCTTTCAAAAGACAATTTGACCGACATTTTCATTTTGGAGAGCCTAATTTGTCAGAAACATTTCAGCAAAACAAATGCATTTACGAGCAATTCATATAAATGTTGGGAGAAGTGTCGCCGAAAAAACCACGCCCACTTTTAACGACGCTGTTTCAAAAGTGTGGTAATGGAAAATTGGCGAGTAAATGCTCTGTGAATTTGTCGGCTGTTAATACGACACTTTCTGTGACATTTAAAAGACATTTTTTCGTTCCCGACCCTTTTGTGAATTCTCCCCTTAGAGTTTCAAATGCTAACGGACTCCTGCTGCACAAATATGGCAGCCCCCTCATAGAGGAACAGGGTAGTAAGAAAGGTAAGGCAAGGCCAGACGTGGCGTTTTTATGTTGCGTTTTTGAAAAAGAACAGCCAGGCGTAAAGACGCCACTGAAACCACATCCGACCATCAACATGCGTTTTTCAGCACGTAGGATTCTTTTCCCAACATGCACTTCTCATTGTTCTCATTGAGAATTTGGACGCCATATTTAAAATACGCTGCGTATTTACGCAAAATGTGGTTTCAAGCGTGCAGATCCCATAGAGTCTATTGATTTGGTAGTTTCTTGACGTATTGGCGTTTCTGCTAAAAAACACCAATACCGGCGTCCTGTGGTGGATTTCAGCTTGCAAGCGCCCTGTGTGAATGGCCATAGTGTGTTTTCCATTAGTTTCAGTGGTAGTGCAGTTTATGCGTATTTACGCCTGGCTGTTCTTTTTTTTAAAAACGCTGCAAAAACGCCACGTCTGGCCTTGCCCTAAGGGGATAATTCATAAAAGTGTTGGGAACGGAAAAATGTCTTTTAAATGTCTTAGAAAGTGTCGTATTAACAGCCGACAAAAAAAAAAAAAATATATATATATATATATAGATATATATATATATATATATATATATATAGAAGGAAAGTAACTTTTGTTTGGGGTCAAAAGTTAGGCACCCCCAAGTGATCGCATGTATTTACCTGAAGAAAAAAGAAGCTGGTTATGGTATATTTCTGTACAGGTTATGAGCTACTTGTGCTTAGTGTAGAGCAGTGATTGACAACCAGTAGCTCATGAGTAACATGTTGCTCCCCAACCCTTGGATGTTGCTCCCAGTGGCATCAAAGCAGCTGCTTATTTGGTTGTATAAAAATCAGATGTACTGCCAAACAGAGTCTCCTGTAGGCTGCCAGTCCACATAGGGGCTAACAAATAGCCAATCACAGCCCTTATTTGACACCCCAGGAACATTTTTCATGCTTGTGTTGCTCCCAAATTCGTTTGAATGTGGCTCAAAGGAGAAAAAAAAATTAAGTCGGGGAACCTTGGTTTAGTTAGAGGAATATCGATACTGGGCATAGATTCAGGATATCTCTTTATACAGATTATATAGTGAATAAAGTATCCCCTATTGTAAAATATTAAGGATATTATAAGTTACCGAGGAGTTTCATGGCCATATAAAAACACGAGGCCGAAGGCCGAGTGTTTTTATACAGGTCATGGAACTCCGAGGTAACTTCTAATATCCTCATATTTTACAATTGGGGCTGCTTTATTTATTATAATAAACAAATTTCAGTGAGTCATGTGACAGAAATGACATCAGAACTCACCGTTTATAACTGATGACATCAGAACTCACCGTTTATAAGGATATAATTTACAAGATATTCATGGCTTTTGTGTATTATAAGAAAATAACTAAATTCCACTCCCCATAGCAGGGACATCTCTAAAGTCCTGATTGAATGGCCTGACTATTAATATACATTTTCCTCCCAGTACTGCTTGGTCACTTCCCTTCTAGATTCTTTTAATTTTATTAACCCAACAGGAGGCTTATGTCAAATTAATCTTGTGGCAGTTAAGGCAAAGCAGAACTCTAAAATGGGTAATCTCTTCAAAGAATCCTGGGAAAACGAAGGCAAAGGAACATAAATGTATATGAAATAAAATTTATATTCTTATATTTTCATTAGACATATATAACATTAAGATAGAGTGACCCTTTAGGTTAGGGACAGACGTAGCAAATCTCCACAGGCCGAGAATCCGCTCCTCACCTGCTGTTCCATGTGGCTGTACGTCTATACACCTCTATACACTGCCATTTGTCTCTGCTCGGGTGCAGGCAGATGCTGCGGATTTTGGCACAAAATGCAAAATCTTGTGCCTCTGTGCCGAAATCCGCTACGTCTGTCCCTAACCTTAACATGCATGCACTGTGTATTTTTGTATGGATTTCTAAAAACATTTCTGTTGTTTTTTCTGCTGAGCAAAAACAATGCGTTTGAAAGACCAAATAAACATGGCAGCATTTCTTTCTGGCCACTAGAGAGCGCTGTTCCATTTCAGTAACAGGCATATACTTTCTTATCATTGTATACAGCCCAGTCTGCACTGAATTTCTGATTTTGTTTCTTTCTCCCCTTACCAGCACCCCATAAATATTACATTGGGTTCCGCTATGTGCGTCCGCTAACTGAGGCTGCTATTGAAGAGATGGAGAGGGATGGAGTGGAGAGAGCAATCGCCTTTACTCAGTACCCACAGTATAGCTGCTCCACTACAGGTCAGTAATGCTCATAGCCTGCTACTCCTAGGAATTTGAGGTTATTTATGGAGCATTTCAGCCCAGCATGTTCCTTAGCTCTGGGTACCTTGGGCAGTCCTATGGCATGGGCAACAGACTGGGGCAACAGGTGGACAGGAGAAAATGTGGCAGCAGCAGATTTCATGTGATTGTATCAGTGCCGTAAAGCCTGTACTGTTTTTCCTAGGAAGCAGCCTGAATGCAATTTATCGCTATTATAATGCAAAAGGGACGCAGCCGAAGATGAAGTGGAGCGTCATAGACCGATGGCCGACCCATCCTCTCCTTATCCAGGTAAAGCATTGTGAACCTGGTACCGAAGTATTTCCCTTGTTATTAAAGGAGTTGTTCATTTATATTAATTTTTAGTATGTTATAGAGTGGCTTATTCTAAGCAACTTTTTAACTGGCCTTCTTCTTTTAGTTTTTGAATTATTTGCCTTCATCTGACTCTTTCTTTTCAGCTATTAAATGAGGGTCACTGACCCCATCTATCAGAGTGTGGTACACGCAGGGAGCATCGGCAGGCATAGTATGGCGCACACACAGGGAGCATAGGGCAGGCAGAGGAAGGCACACACAAGGGGCATAGGGCAGGCAGAGTATGGCACACACAGGGGGCATAGGGCAGACAGAGTATGGCACACACACAGGGAGCATAGGACAGGCAGAGTATGGCACACACAGGTAACATAGGGCAGGCAGAGGAAGGCACACACAGGGAGCATAGGGCAGGTAGAGTATGACACACACAGGAAGCATAGGGCAGGCAGAGTATGACACACATAGGGAGCATAGGGAAGGCAGAGTATGGCATACATAGGGAGTATAGGGCAGACAGAGTATAGCACACACAGTGAGCATAGGGCAGGCAGAGTATGGCACACACAGGTAAAATAGGGCAGGCAGAGTATCGCACACACAGGGAGCATAGGGAAGGCAGAGTATGGCACACACAGGTAACATAGGGAAGGCAGAGTATGGCACACACAGGGAGCATAGAGAAGACAGTGTATGACACACACAGGGAGCATAGAGAAGACAGTGTATGACACACACAGGGAGCATAGAGAAGACAGCCTATGACACACACAGGGAACAGAGGAAAGGCAGAATAGAGCAGAAGATAGGGAAACCCATCAAGGTTCTAAGATGAACACGTCATACTGTGCTACATTCAGTGACAAAGTGTGTCTGAGATGTGAACAATGTGGAAACCTTCAGTCTTGGTGTGAACAATACAGGGGGGATTACAGTCTGAATTTGAGATGTAAACCGTGCAGGGGACAGTTAATATCAGTACTGATACCATGTAAAGCTTCCACAAGGTAAGAGTCACAGTAGCTAGACTTTCATGTGGGGAGTCCAGGCCAGCAGGTCGCCAGTTGGACAGCACTGACATAGAGTAATGGGTCCCATTCTGGTCCAGACCCAGATTAAAAATAGTCCAAGGCATTTGAAGTACACAGAGGCCTAAAAACAATTGTCTATGGCATCTTACAGCAGCCCCTCTGCCATTTGCCAGAATGTACAGACTGCAAATTTGGGCCTTCTGTACCCATGTAGGACTTACTTTACCATAAGCTGGAAAACACATTCCTACTCTAAGGCAGACATGCTGCTGGACCATGGCAGTTAACAGACTTGCATAGCTTATACAGGTTTACTTTCCTTTTAGATGTACTAAATATATGTATGTATGTGTGCGTGTATATACTATGGTCTTTTTCAGTATCTGATCACTATTTTTGAAATAGTACTTCTTATGCAGTACCAGTTGCCCACGGTTACCAATAAGATAGGCCAGTTGCAGAGTATTAAAAGCTAATTGCTGTTCCTAATGCAATTATATAAACTGGAAACTAATGCTATTTGTGTGTTTGTTATTTGCAGTGTTTTGCTGATCACATCCAGAAGGAGCTGAACATGTTTCCTGCAGACAAGAGAGGAGAAGTAGTCATTCTGTTCTCTGCCCACTCATTGCCCATGTCTGTAAGTGACTCCCTCTCCTTGACTTCTTATTTACTTCTGTATGACTACTAAGCTAATACAGTGTACATGTGTATGTATATATACAGTATGTATGTGTGTGTGTGTGTGTTTATGTTTATTTGTGTGTATGTATGTATGTATATGTATGTGTGTGTGCCTTGAGTTATATGAATACTATGACAGTACTGCTTCTATAGCAGAGTAATATTTTTTTAATTTAATAAATGCTGCCACCTTCTGGAAGAATTGTATAAGTGCATTGTTTTTTGTGTTTTGTTACTTGCTCCACACTGCCCTTCTCAGGAAACTGATTGCACTGTTTTCATGTAGGATACTCCGGTCTGATACACCGGTATCTTTGATAGTTTACAGCAGGCCCGGACTGGCAATCTGTGGGTTCTGGCAAATGCCAGAGGGGCTGCTGTATGGCTTCATAGAAAGTTACCATATAGTGGGCTGGTAGAAGGCTGTTTGGGCCTCTGTGTACTTGGAATGACAGGGCCTAGTTTGACTCCCAGTCCAGGCCTGGTTTACAGCCATTGACATGCAGAGTTAAAGGCTAAGTAGTGGCAAATATATTATAGGAATGACAAAAATAAAATAAATATCATTAGGGACCAATTTGGAATCAAACGGCCTGAATAGTATACAGTACAATAGGATCTGTGCAACAGAATGCTCTGTTATACAGATAGCTAGAATCTTAGCTGCCATAAAGCAGAACAGGACTGCTGTTTACAATGGGGATCAGATAGGATCTGTGCAGCCACTGGGACAGAATGCTCTGTTATACAGATAGCTAGAATCTCAGCCATAAAGCAGGACAGGACTGCTGCTTACAATAGGGATCAGATAGGATCTGTGCAGCCACTGGGACAGAATGCTCTGTTATACAGATAGCTAGAATCTCAGCCATAAAGCAGGACAGGACTGTTGCTTACAATGGGGATCAGTTAGTATCTGTGCAGTCACTGGGACAGAATGCTCTGTTATACAGATAGCTAGAATCTCAGCTGCCATAAAGCAGGACAGGGCTGCTGCTTACAATGGGGATCAGATAGGATTTGTGCCAGTGCATTGGTGAACAGTTGCTAGTGTGTAGGCATGGGTGAAACCATTCAGGTTGAAATAGTGCATGTGTTAACATAACAGATAAACTCGCTACGATACAATGGCTTTAGTTCTTTGTGTAGGAATTTAAATAGGAGTCAAGTGCCCTCTTGGCTCTGTACCTTTTTGTTGGGTTTTATTGAGTGCATGCTCTGGAGCCCTTTTCTTTACTGTCTCTTATTTTAAAAGCAGCCCCCCCTCAGCAGAGCCATTGTGTACAATTGGATTAGGCTTCATGGCAGATCCAATGTTTTTTCTATTTGCTTAATGCAGTTTGCCCCGCCGCTGAATATATTGGCTCTTCATAAACAAATTAGTGAAACCTATACCATTGGATGGAGCTCGGAGACTTGCATACATCTAATTACGCCAATGCGTCCCTCTATAAAAATCTATATCTATACCATGTAAAATAATTATGTAAAATCTATGGGAGCAAAACATTGGGTCCTGCAATTTGAAAAAGTGAATTATGGGAGATGAGGAAACGCATTAAATCAGAATTTTCAATCTCTAATCAAGGCTGATTACTTATGTATGGGGGATTGGGCGTAATTTATTCACAAACCAACTTTCCAGCCTATTTATTGCATTAGAATTCAGGGCTCCCTTAAGTAGTGGTGAGGCTCAGAGCAAAACAGCGCCCCCGGTGTCTGCCACTTGTAGTTATTCCACTTGATAGTTGTGTCCCACTGTTTTAATGGAAGCTAAATTTGTTCCATAGGCTGCAACTGTGACACTGCTGGTTATGACTACTAGGCAATAACTGTTTGAAGGAACTAGTCCCTAATATACAGTAGCAGGATCTTTTATAAATGGGGTGTCCCTCTCTATACCTGTATAACTTAGATTTCCTTATGAACTGATCACAGTACCAATGCTGGGATAGTATTTAGGTTGTTCACTAGAGGACTGTTCCTGCTGAATTGTGCTTAGTACAGTGGAATACCTATGCTGCCATAGTTTTATGGTATCTCTCTGTACAGACAATGAGCAAACTTAGGGGGCTGTTCCTGCTGAATTGTGCTTAGTACAGGGGAATACCTATGCTGCCATAGTTTTATGGTATCTCTCTGTACAGACTATGAGCAAACTTAGGGGGCTGTTCCTGCTGAATTGTGCTTAGTACAGGGGAATACCTATGCTGCCATAGTTTTATAGGATCTCTCTGTAGAGACTATGAGCAAACTTAGGGGCTGTTCCTGCTGAATTGTGCTTAGTACAGGGGAATACCTATGGTGCCATAGTTTTATGGGATCTCTCTGTACAAACTATAAGCAAACTTAGGGGACCGTTCCTGCTGAATTGTGCTTAGTACAGGGGAATACCTATGCTGCCATAGTTTTATGGTATCTCTCTGTACAGACTATGAGCAAACTTAGGGGGCTGTTCCTGCTGAATTGTGCTTAGTACAGGGGAATACCTATGGTGCCATAGTTTTATGGAATCTTTCTGTACAAACTATAAGCAAACTTAGGGGACCGTTCCTGCTGAATTGTGCTTAGTACAGGGGAATACATACCATAAGTGGGTGTTTTTGGCAGGATACGACCCCATTGACATCTGAATCCACCCCCTGGCTTGTAGGCAATGTTCCTTGATGGCTTCTTTTGAGACTGCTAACTAGACAAGACAATAGGGGTCCTTTACAAAGACCCCAGCTGCAAGTGCTAATGCAAAAAGGGGTGCAAAATCACAACCCTTGGGGCGCACTTGTGACCAGCTTGTTAAAAGACTGCCCTGTCCTTACTGCTTGGCATAGGTCAAGTGGCACAGGTTTGTGATCCGTTAATCTGCAAACCCATTATCCAGAAAGTTCCGATTTATGGAAATGCAATCTCCCATAGATCGATTTTATTCAAATAGCCCAAATTGATTCCCCTTTTCTCTGTAATAGTAAAACAGTACCTTGTACTTGAGCCAAACAATTAATCCTTATTGGAAGCAAAAAATGTTTACATGATTTTCTAGTAGACTTAAGATATGAATATCCAAATTACGGATAAATCCATTATCTGGAAAAACTCAGGTTCCAAGCATTCTGGATAACAGGTACCATACCTGTAAATAAAGGGCTTCTTTTCAGCCTGTGCCCACTGGTGCTCCTTTACCTGCGCTTTTGAATGATGAGCAAGTTAAAGGGGCAGGAGTGAAGATGCCTTTTTGCCTCATGAATAAGGCACCACCAAACGCAGGCAGCAGTGTATTCATTGGTGGGACACAGGTTCTTACCTTCATTTGGCTAAATGCAGTGATGGTGGTGCTGTGATATTGTTACTAGGACAAGCCCCAGTTATCTCTATCATTCTCGTTCTCTCTCTGCAGGTTGTGAATCGGGGAGATCCGTATCCGCAGGAAGTCGGGGCGACGGTACAGAAAGTTATGGAGAGGCTTGGTTTTTCTAACCCTTACCGGCTGGTCTGGCAATCCAAGGTACTGAGACAAGCATTCTGGTTATTCCAAGGGCAGGAACATCACATGAGGAATAAGATAGGAAAGTGCTACTCCTCCTGATTAGCACAGGGGTTCCCTAGGGGTAAAGCTTGGAGTATTGATATCAAGGCTTAGCAGGAGGCCAATGAGTTTGAGAATTGGGGAGAATGTCTGTTTGCTCATTTAGATACCCCTGACAACCCGGCTTGAGAAAGTTGGGGTGAAAAAGTATGTGAAACAAGCGAACAGACAGGTGGCAAAGTTCAGTGTAAAAATAAAAACTGGGTAAATAGGCTGTACAAAATAAAAAATGTTTCTAATATAATTAGTTAGCCAAAAATGTAATGTATAAAGGCTGGAGTGACCGGACGTGTAACATAATAGCCAGGACACTACTTCCTGCTTTTCAGCTCTCTAACTCTGAGTTAAGGTGGCCGTTCACTAGAAGATCCGCTCGTTTGGCAAGGTCGCCAAACAAGCGCATCTTAACCCAATATGCCCACTAACAGCTGGGCGATATCGGGTGAATCCGAACGTTCGGGCCTGGGGTTCTGATTACAAAGCTGCGAATAACCACCGATGGGTCACAGGGCTGCATCACCTAGAAGATGTGCTCCTGGATCGCTGAGAAAGTCAAAGTTGAAATCTGGCAGATAAGCTGCTGAATCAGCCTAATTGACCAATATCAGCAGCTTTAGTCTGCCCGTGTATGGCCACCTTTGGTCAGTGACTATAAGGGGGGCCACATGGGACATAACTGGTCAGTGAGTTTGCAATTGATCCTCAGCATTCAGCTCAGATTCAAAAGCAACAGTTATGACCCATGTGCTCCCCTCAAGTCTCTGATTGGTTATTGCCTGGTAACCAATCAGTGGAAAGCAAGAAAGCTAAAAAGCAGGAAGTAGTGTTCTGGCTATTATGTTACACATCCAGTCACTCCAGCCTTTATATTACATTTGTTACACTTTACTATTACGTGTTTGGCTAATTAACTATATGAGAAACATTTTTTATTTTGCACATACAATCTATTTACCCAGTTTTTATTGTTACACTGAACAACTCCCAGATTTGGAGGAGGACAACTTTACAGTAGATAATTATGGTAATTGTGCCCCTGGATACGTCCCAGGGTTATGTAACAAGCCCAGCCATCAGTCACTCAGAATCATAGAAAACCTTGTCCTGACTCTATGCCCCAATATAATATTGTGTCATTTTCTTTCCCTACATTGCAGGTTGGCCCTATGGCCTGGCTGGGGCCCCAGACGGATGAATCCATTAAAGGCCTTTGTCAGAGAGGGAAAAAAAATATCCTGTTGGTGCCCATCGCCTTCACAAGTGACCACATTGAAACCTTATATGAGCTGGATATTGAATATGCTCAGGTTTTGGCCAAGGAGGTAATCACACCCAGGAGGGGCCCATAAAGGTCCACATCAGGTTTAAGGCACATGTAGGGATTTGCACCAAAAAATGGCTCCCTATTTATATCCATGAGGCTCACATAGAATCGCTCACATATTATCCCTTTACTTACTGGTACAGGATCTGTTATCCGGAAACCCATTATCTAGAAAGCTCCAAATTACGGGTAGGCCGTCTCCCATGAATTCTATTTTAACCATATAACTAAAATTTTTAAAAATGATTTCCTTTTTCTCTGTAATAATAAAACAGTAGCTTGTACTTGATCCCAACTAAGATATAATTAATCCTTATTGGAAGCAAAACCAGCCTATTGGCTTTATTTAATGTTTCCATGATTTTCTAGTAGACTTAAAGGGGTGTTTCATCTTCACATTAACTTTAAGTATGTACTAGAATGGCCAATTCTCAGCAACATTTCAATTGGTCAATTTATAGTTTTTTAATTATTTGCCTTCTTCTTCTGACTATTTCCAGCTTTCAAATGGGGGTCACTGACCCCATCTAAAAACAAATGCTCTGTAGGGCTACACATGTACAGTGGTGTGAAAAACTATTTGCCCCCTTCCTGATTTCTTATTCTTTTGCATGTTTGTCACACTTAAATGTTTCTGCTCATCAAAAACCGTTAACTATTAGTCAAAGATAACATAATTGAACACAAAATGCAGTTTTTAAATGAAGGTTTACGTTATTAAGGGAGAAAAAAACTCCAAATCTACATGGGCCTGTGTGAAAAAGTGATTGCCCCCCTTGTTAAAGGAAAACTATACCCCCCAAACAATGTAGGTCTCTATTAAAAGATACTGAGTAAAACTGCTCATGTGTAAAACCCTGCTTCATGTAAATGAACCATTATCATAATAATATACTTTTTTTAGTAGTATGTGCCATTGGGTAATCATAAATAGAAAATTGCCATTTTAAAAAATAAGGGCCGCCCCCTGAGATCGTAAGATTCACTGTGCACACATACAAACCACATGTAAGGTCACATGAGACAATTAACAGACAGAGTTCTGCCTTTTGCTTCCTCAGTTCTTCCTGTTACAGTTAGAGTTGTAGTATTTCTGGTCAGGTGATCTCTGAGGCAGCACAGATAGAGTCACGAAATGGTGGTTCAAGGCAAGAGATGTAAAAGGGCAATATTTATGTAAATATATATTCCAGTTTGGTAAGATTCTTTAATATATCATTCAATTTGATATAAACTATCTGTTGCTTAAGTATTCATTTTGGGGGTATAGTTTTCCTTTAAAAAATAACTTAACTGTGGTTTATCACACCTGAGTTCAATTTCAAAGGTTATAAAGCCATTTCTAAAGCTTTGGGGCTCCAGCGAACCACAGTGAGAGCCATTATCCACAAATGGCAAAAACATGGAACAGTGGTGAACCTTCCCAGGAGTGGCCGGCCGACCAAAATGACCCCAAGAGCGCAGAGACAACTCATCCGAGAGGCCACAAAAGACCCCAGGACAACATCTAAAGAACTGCAGGCCTCACTTGCCTCAATTAAGGTCAGTGTTCACGACTCCACCATAAGAAAGAGACTGGGCAAAAACGGCCTGCATGGCACATTTCCAAGGCGCAAACCACTTTTAAGCAAAAAGAACATAAGGCTCGTTTCAATTTTGCTAAAAAACATCTCAGTGATTGCCAAGACTTTTGGGAAAATACCTTGTGGACCGACGAGACAAAAGTTGAACTTTTTGGAAGGTGCGCGTCCCGTTACATCTGGCGTAAAAGTAACACAGCATTTCAGAAAAAGAACATCATACCAACAGTAAAATATGGTGGTGGTAGTGTGATGGTCTGGGGTTGTTTTGCTGCTTCAGGACCTGGAAGACTTGCTGTGATAGATGGAACCATGAATTCTACTGTCTACCAAAAAATCCTGAAGGAGAATGTCCGGCCATCTGTTCGTCAACTCAAGCTGAAGCGATCTTGGGTGCTGCAGCAGGACAATGACCCAAAACACACCAGCAAATCCATCTGAATGGCTGAAGAAAAACAAAATGAAGACTTTGGAGTGGCCTAGTCAAAGTCCTGACCTGAATCCTATTGAGATGTTGTGGCATGACCTTAAAAAGGCGGTTCATGCTAGAAAACCCTCAAATAAAGCTGAATTACAACAATTCTGCAAAGATGAGTGGGCCAAAATTCCTCCAGAGCGCTGTAAAAGACTCGTTGCAAGTTATCGCAAACGCTTGATTGCAGTTATTGCTGCTAAGGGTGGCCCAACCAGTTATTAGGTTCAGGGGGCAATTACTTTTTCACACAGGTTTGGATTTCTTTTCTGCCTAAATAATAAAAACCCTCATTTAAAAACTGCATTTTGTGTTTACTTGTGTTATCTTTGACTAATAGTTAAATGTGTTTGATGATCAGAAACATTTTGTGTGACAAACATGCAAAAGAATAAGAAATCAGGAAAGGGGCAAATAGTTTTTCACACCACTGTATTATTGATACTTTTTATTATCAGTTCCTCTCCTATTCATATTTGTTTCTTATTCAAATCAATGTATGGTTGCTAGGGTACTTTGGACCCTACCAACCAGATTGCTGAATAAAAAGCTAAATAACTCAAAAACTACAAATAATAAAAAATAAAAACCAATTGCAAATTGTCTCAGAATATCACTCTCTACATCATACTAACAGTTAACTCAAAGTTGAACAACCCCTTGAAGGTATGAAGATCCAAATTACAAGAAAGATCCATTATCTGGAAAACCAAGGTCCCAAGTAAACAGGCCCCATACCTGTATAGCACCAACATATGCCATAGCTGTATACAAAGATTATATATCATTCTCATCAGTCCCTGTACCTGCAGAGCTTACTATCTAAGGTCCCTATCACATTCACATACAATTATAATAATAATAAATCCATGTTTCTGGGTCACTTACTGTATTTTATTTTCCCATTCGTCTTTCTTTCCCTCGTTTGTGTTCTCAGTGCGGAGTTGAAAACATCAGAAGATCCGAATCCCTTAATGGAAATCCATTGTTCTCCAAGGTATGCGTATTGTTAAACTTGCTTTAATGCTATTGACCGCGTCCCGTTGATTATTGGTTCTTACCTTCTAAGCACTGCAACGATGTGGAAATCTATTCTGCACTAAGTGAGGGAAAGTCTAGCTAAGGGGAAATTTTCAAAATTCAGGCAGCAGTTTTAAAGTCACAAGGTTCCCATTGTATAGATATAGATATAGATATATAGATATATAGATATATATAGATATAGATAGATAGATAGATATACATACATACATGAACAATATAGGGGGTTTCGATTGGGACAATAAAGGTCCCTGGTTTGCATTTGGAGGCCGCCTCTTTCCCAATATCCCTTTGATTGGAGTCAAATTTACAAATATTGGTTTTCTTGTGGCTGTTTTATCTCATTTTATTAATTTTTTCCCCCTCCCTTTATCCAGGCTCTAGCGGATTTAGTCCTTTCCCATATGAAGTCCAGTGAAATCTGCTCCAAACAGTTATCCCTGCGATGCCCGATGTGTGTGAACCCTGTATGCGGGGAAGCCAAGTCTTTCTTCACTAAGCAGCAGCAGCAGTAAGCGGAACGCGTGGGGGACAGTACTTCCATACGGCGCCCCTAAGCTGTGTATTTTCATACAGCATTACCTGAGGGTTTTTTTTTGTTTTCACTCACCATGATACTTTTTATCTGAAATATATGCCTTTTGTATTTGTAACTTTTGTTTTCTTGCATTGGATGTATGAGACACAAATGTGCTGCTATAAGAGAACTTATTTAGCTCCTCCTTCATTCTTACGCCCTTTGCTGTCCAGACTAGAGCAAAGATATTGTAACATTTATTCCAATGGTAAATATCTTTTTAAAGGATAACTAAACCTTAAAAATAAGTGTAAAATGGATGAGGGCGCTATTCTAAGCACTAAAGCATACATGTACTGTTAACATGAATGAATTTTGTTACAACAGCGCCACCTGCTGGTCATTTTCCCACCAGTCTGACCACCAAGTAGTCAAGGAAGTTGTCAGGAGAAAGAAAGAGGCTGCTCTGATGTTCTTCTGCTTAGGGAAAAAATTAGAAACCTTTCTCAAATCTTTCCTAAGCAGAAGAACATCAGAGCAGCCTCTTTCTTTCTCCTGACAACTTCCTTGACTACTTGGTGGTCAGACTGGTGGGAAAATGACCAGCAGGTGGCGCTGTTGTAACACAATTCATTCATGTTACCAGGACATGTATCCTTTAATATCTTGGAATTAATAAATAAATAATAAATGTACATTGCAAAAGTGCTTGGAATAGCACCCTCATCCATTTTACATTCACTTATTTTAAGGCTAAGGCCACACTAGGCGATAGCGCGGCGATTTGACTCGCGGCGACTTTTCGCCGCGACTTTTAATCGGCAATCGCTGGGGAAACTTTGGCGCTGGCGTCTATGGGGAATCGCTGCGTAAAAACACACGCGGCGATCTTTTTTCTATTGTCGCTCGAAATCGCCTAGCGAGGCGATTTCGAGCGACAATAGAAAAAAGATCGCCGCGTGTGTTTTTACGCTTGCGATTTGTCGCGATTCCCCATAGACGCCAGCGCCAAAGTTTCCCCAGCGATTGCCGATTAAAAGTCGTGGCGAAAAGTCGGCGCGAGTCAAATCGCCGCGCTATCGCCTAGTGTGGCCTTAGCCTTAAGGTTTACTTTTTTACATCCTTTAAAGGAGAACTGAATCCTAACAAAATGCTGTATTTTATATACTAAACTTCCTGTACCAGCCCAGAATCCCAGCAGTCCTATATTAGTAATGGCGATGTTGGCCTTTAAATTTACCCCGAGCAGCTCCCCATCTTGGATCTTCTTAGGCCTCCCTTTGTGGGTCAGTGGCACTTCACATGCTCAGTGAGCTCTGGGCTCCTGTTGAGAATATAAGGTTAAGGGTAGTTGGAAATGATCAAGCAGAGAATAATGAGGTTTGTCTCTCATAGAAGCTGATGTTTATTAAATTTTGATGTACAGTAGAATTTTGATGTACAGTAGGTCAGAGTGTTGTGGGTCAGGTTGCGGATAAGGCTATTGCGTGTCCGGGTCGTGTAGTGGATCATAGTGGGTAAATATGCCGGGTCGAGTCTGGGTCTTACAAATCTAGGACTCTGGGGGGGGGGGCTGTGGTGGAAGCCTCAGTGGGCCTCTGACCCGCCATTCCGACGCTGACAGGCACAAATCTTTACTGCTAGGCCTTGGGCTGGTACAAAACATAATGCACACCATTTCTAGCCTACTTCTTTGTTAAGCTTTAGTTCTCCTTTAAATGCACCTGCATGGGCATAGGAAGCCACCCCAGTTATATCTAGATAAAGTTTGCTCCATCTGTATTTTTCCTTAAGGCAGTGATCCCCAACCAGTGACTCATGAGTAACATGTTATTTACCAACCCCTTGACTGTTGCTCCCAGTGGCCTCAAAGCAGGTGGTTATTTTTGGATTCCAGGCTTGGAGGCAAGTTTTGTTGTATAAAAACCAGATGTACTGACAAACAGAGTCCCCTGTAGGCTGTCAGTCCTTCGGGTTACCAGTAGTCAATCACAACCCATAATTGGCACCCAAGGAACTTATTTAATGCTTGTGTTGCTCCCCAACTTTTATTTAAATTTGAATGTGGCTCACTGGGAAAAAAGGTTGGGGATCCCTGTCTTAAGGTGCAATTTCATAGACGCAAGGCCAGCTGGCTACTGTTCTAAAGCCTCGGTGCCTGAGCTGTGTTTAAGGCTGGTATAGATCTGGGTGAATGCCCTGTAGGTGGGAAATTTGGGGAATAGGTAGTGTCGCTCCAAACTGTACCCCTCTAGCTATAGTTGTTGTTTAGCTGTTGGTGAGTGATGGACGTTGTAGTTCAACCTGTGCTTGGCTTGATCCTGGTCACAGCCCCAATTGTTACCCAATCAGATGATTAGAAGCAATGTCTCGCCTGTTGATAAATGGCCACACAGACCGTTTCCCTAATGAAGCCCTTTGCACTGCCCGACTCCTCTTAATAGGGTATATTTATCAAAGAGTGAAGTTAGAGATCACCACAGTCCTCTAGAGTGCAATTCGGCCACTCTCTATTCTTTTTTTTAAAAGATTGTCATGGGGTGAAAGTACATCCTTTGATAAATCTAAATATACCCCTATGTTTTCATCAGCTCTTTGTATAACACAAGGGTTGTAGGGTGGTGCTGCTCCTATCCATTGCCAACAGTATCTCTGCACTATACACACAGCCCCTATCAGACGGGTGATTGTACATATCTGCCCCTCTGCTCTTGATATATATATATATAAACCTGTATATATCAGAAATATGCAACAAAAATGCAGTTGTCCCTAGGAAACGTTTGGGGGTAACGGGTGCTTTAGGCAGGTCGAGCCAAGCAGCTTCCATGTAAATAAAATAACTGAGCACTGAAATCTGCAAACGTGTAAATTCTCAGTATATTTAGCCTAGAGATGTGTCCAGTTTTAGCCTCAGTGTTCTTTTTAATCAGCTAAGCATTTTATATGATGGATGCAAAAGCTGTATTTTAGTTTCTACGCCTCCTTCTTCTGACTGCTCTTTGTTATACATTATTAACTGTTACTGGTCCCTGTCTCTGAGCTGCACTTGGGCTTCCAGCCTAGCCCATTATAATTCCACTAAAGCCCACAATAAAGCGATGTTGTATTTGTATTAAAGGGGCGAATCACCTTTTTAGTTAACTTTTATTATATTATAGAATGGCTAATTCTAAGCAACTTTTCAATTGGCCTCAATTTTTTATTTTAAAATAGTTTGTCAAATGTCATTGACCCCATCTAAAAACAAATGCTCTGTAAGGCCACAAATGTATTGTTACGGCTACTTTTTATTACTCATGCTTCTATTCAGGCCTCTCCTATTCATAGTCCAGTCTCTTATTCAAATCAGTACATGGTTGCTAGGGGAATTTGGAGCCTAGCAACCAGATTGCTGAAACGGCAAACTGGAGAGCTGCTGAATAAACGAAAACCACCGATAATAAAAAATGAAAACCAACTGCAAATTGTCTCAGAATATCACTTTCTACATCATACTAAAACGTAATTTAAAGGTGAACAACCGCTTTAAAGGAGAAGGAAAAGCTAAAATTAAGTAAGCTTTATCAGAAAGGTCTATATAAATACACCAATAAACCCTCAAAGTAATGCTGCTGAGTCCTCAAAAATAACACCACATTTCTTTCCTTCTATTGTGTACTCATGGGCTTCTGTATCAGACTTCCTGTTTTCAGCTTAAACCTCCAGGGCTAGGGCTTGAGCATGCTCAGTTTGCTCCTCTCCCCCCCCCCACTCCTCCCTTCTCTGCTGTAATCTGAGCCCAGAGCTATGAGTGACCAGGGAGAGACTCAGGCAGGAAGTGATGTCACACCAAGCTAATATGGCAGCTGTTATACTAAACAAACAGAGAGAACTTCTAGAGCCGTTTACTCGGGTATTGTAATTGTAATCTAATAGTTTGCACTATTGTAGCTAATCTATTAGCAATAAAATAACCTCCGTAGCTTTCCTTCTCCTTTTAAAGCAAAGGTCTCCTTCCCATGGACTGCAGTGCTTTGTGGCTTACACTAGGTCCCTCCTGCCCTCCAGCTCCACTTATTGCTTTATCTGCCTTTGCACCAGGCCAGATACTTTCCCTTTATTAGATTTGTCAAAATCCCTCTGCAAGGGGTGGGCTGGACTTCGCTGCTGTCATGGTGGCTCCCAGGAACAACAATGTAACTGTTATTAAGTTAAACTGCTGCTGTTCAGAAGGAGAGGGATGAAAAGATTTGCAAATCAATCATTTCGGGTGTTTTTTGTCATATCGCGGAATTCCTAATTTTTATTGGTCAAAAGAAGTCTTCCATTCTATTTAGACAAACTCAAAATAGTGACCGGCATTTGATTGCAACCCCAACGTGAAACAGCAAATATAAATACATAAATAAATATATACATGCTATACCTTCATTATGTTGCTTTTTTTTTTACATTTCCAGTTATTTTTCAACTTCTTTGTTTTCTCTGGATTTCTGAAGCTTCTACTTAATCAGCTGCCGTGTGTTCCCAGCGGTGTCTCTCCCATAGCTCTCCTTTTATGTTATAATTCCCAAGACACCAGCAAGGGGGTATGTCCTATTGAATAGCAGTCAGTAATAGTCAGAAATAGCAGAAAATGGAACTCTCCAGGTTTATAGTTATATACAAACAGGTTTATAGTTGGCAGATATAAACCAAAAGGTTTTGTGCATTTGGCAAAGCCACCCCGGTACTGAGAGTAAAACTGCAGGAAAATGTAAGAGCAGCCCCTTTTGTGACCTGCTTTCTAAAATGTTTGTTCCCATATAATTTCATGCAAACAATAAAACTCGCTGGTTAATATGTACAGGCTGATTGTGATTAAATGAAAATCTGTTCTGGCATTTATTGAGGAGAAAATCTGGCCAGTTTCGCTTTGCCGAAGAATTAGCAAAATGGAGAAAAAATGGTGAATCGCATTGAAGTCAATAGGCAACATTTTCTTGACATCATTTTTTAAGTGCAGAATTTTTTTTCTCGCGCAAAATGCATTAAATAGGCGTTTTTTTCTTATGTTATTTCTCACTCAAAACTCCTAAGGGTCAGGCAACACGAGCAGATTCGGGGAGATTAGTCGCCCTAGCGATAAATCTCCTCTTCTTCGGGGCGACGATCTCCCCAAACTGCCTGCCCTCCGCCGGCTAAAATGAAAATTGCCTTCCGTTTTCCGAAGTCTCTTGAAGTTGCCTCACGAGGAGTCGCTGGGGCGACTATTCTCCCCGAATCTGCTCGTGTGGCTTGACCCTTAAAGTCAAAGGGTGTTTTTTCTCAAGTTATTTCTCACTCCGGCGTTTTTTTATTGCGGCGACTTTCTTTTTGACTCTTTTGATCTTTTTACCGCTAAAAAACTTTTCAGATGGCAATCCATGCGGCAATTCATTCATCACTACTGGCATTCACTGTGCTGAACTGCTGATTGTTACTGGAGGAAGGATACACTGTTGGGGTTATTTACTAAACTCTGAATGCAAAAATCACAAAATATTCGTGATTTTTTTTATATAAAATCAGACTTTTTAAAAAATCCCGAATTTTTTCGGAATTTATTGAACCCCGAGGACGGAAAAGTCAGAATCAGAAAATCCGGCATCTCAGACCTGTCGAGGTTGCATATAAGTCAATGGGAGAAGTCCCAATGATTTTTTGATGTGTGCTGGGTTTCAACAAAAAAGCTGGAGATTTTCGAGGTGAAACGATCCTGAAAATTGGATGAAAGATCCGAAAAAATTGTGAAAAGTGAAGTCTATGGGAGACGGCCTTCCTGGAATTCTGAGCTTTCTGAATAATGGGTTTCTAGAGATCAGGTCCCATACCTGTACAAGACTATGGGCTAGATTCAATTCAGTAAGAAAACGTTATCTCGTGGGTTATCAAGTGAAAACTAATGAACGAGATTCAATTCAAGGAGAAAAAAACTGTTCTCTAAATTCAGTTCCAGGTTTTTCCTATAGACTTTGGGGCCGATTCATCAAGGGTCGAATATCGAGGGTTAATTAACCCTCGATATTCGACTGGGAATTAAAATCCTTCGACTATCGAACGATTCGAAGGATTATCCTTCGACCAAAAAAACTTAGGCAAGCCTATGGGGACCTTCCCCATAGGCTAACATTGAGTTCAGTAGGTTTTAGATGGCGAACTAGGGGGTCGAAGTTTTTTCTTAAAGAGACAGTACTTCGACTATCGAATGGTCGAATAGTCAAACGATTTTTAGTTCGAATCCTTCGATTCAAAGTCGTAGTCGAAGTAGCCCATAAAACACTTCGAAATTCGAAGTTTTTTTACTTCGAATCCTTCACTCGAAGTTAGTGAATCGGCCCCTTAGCCTTACAATAGTTTTCACCTAATAAACTGAATTCTGAATTGAATTGCATCTCAAATTGAATCTCATCCACGTGTTTATCACTGAACTGAATCTGGCCCTTTGTTTGGTACAATATTGTTGGTACAAAGTACGCCCACCTTTCTATCATTCCACTGACTATATCGCTGCCGTACACCATGAGATAAGAGGCAGCAATGGATTTAAATAAACATACCCTGTTATGGAGTCTTTGTAGAAGGAGGATCTCATGAAATGCTGGGCTGATGTGAGCTACTGGTCATCGGCTGGACATCTACTGGTACATCACAGTCTTCCTCTGGGCACCCAAGGAACAGGGCTTCTTTCACCAAACATTATAATAATATGACTTCTCCTTGGAGATATTGGTCCTTAACAGCTGGATTGTGTTCTACCAGTAGATCTTGAGCATGGCTAGGGAGCAGAAGATAAATATCTTGAGGAATGGGTGGTGTTCATTAAAATATAACATTTTGACATTGGTTTTATGGAGCAAAATTTTATGGATTTGTGAAGTGGTAGATTTTGATGTCTTTTCTACCGGTACGTTTTGGGCACCCTTGAAAATTATGGGCACCTTTGCCAACACATAAGGGCAGATTTATCAAAGGTCGAGGTGAATTTCAGAATGAAAATAAATTCAAATTTCAAGCTATTTTTTGTGTACTTTGACTAGGAAATAGTCCAAGTTCGATTTGAATTTGAAAAAAATGGAAAAATCTAAATTTGCCATGTACTGTCTCTTTAAAAATTTGACTTTGACCATTCGCCATCTAAAACCTGCCAAATTGCTGTTGTAGCCTATGGGGGACCTCCTAAAACCCATTTGGAATCAATTGGTGGACTTTGAACAATGTACGTTTTTTTTTAGGAAAAACTTTGAATCGAATTCGCTATTCCTTCGATTCAGATGTTTTGAATTCGGCAGAATATGGACCTATTCGATCGAAAACGGACCTATTCGATTGGAAAAAAATTACTTAATTTCGGTTGGTCTATTTGAATTCGAATTTCGATGTTTTTTCAATTCGAAATTCGTCCCTTGATAAATATGCCCCATAGAGGCCCATTTATCAACGGTCAAAAATCAAATTCATGTGACTTTTTTTTTTTAACTCTAATAAACTCGAATATACTCTAAATTCGTTTGGGAGGGTTATTTAATTAAAAAATCCTCCGAAATAAACTTGAATGTCAGGAAATCTATTAACATCTTCAAATAGTTCACTGGACCTCTCCTGTTGACTTATACGTGAACTTGGCAGGTTTTAGGTGGCGAATAGTCGAATTTGAATTGTTCCAAGGGTCAAGGTTCGATAAATCTCAATTTTCGAATTCAAATTAAAATTTGAATCCAGTTTGGATTATTCTCAAATTGAGCAAAAAAAAAAATTCGACCCTTAATAAATTTGCTCCTTATTGCATTGGTAAAGTACTTTTAGTCCAATTGTAAATCATAAAAGACAGAAACATATTTTAACGGACTACCTGGACTAGGACTTGACTAATTGTTGACATGTAAATGTTTCTTATACTGCAACAGAACGTACATAAGTAAAAAGAACTAGAGAAATGCAACACATTTACCCTTAAGATTTGGCCTTATTTTGTTTACTATAATCATTTACAGATATGGAACCTGCTATTCATAATGCTCGGGACCTGGGGTTTTTTGGATAAGGGGATCTTTCCATAATTTGGATCTGCATAGTTTAATTAAAACTGCTAAAAAAAGAATTTAAACATTAAGGGGCAGATTTATCAAGGGTCGATTTTCGAAGTGGAAAATACTTCGAAATTCGACCATCGATTTGAATTACTTTCACCGAATTTTTCACCGAATTTGGACATCCTGCGATCGAACTAAAAACGTTCGGTTGAACGATTAAATTGTTCGAATCGAACGATTTGAAAGATTTTAGCGTAAGAACAACGATTTTACTTTGATGTGTAAAGACTTGGTTGTAGAAGATCCCCATAGGTTAACATAGCACTTCGGCAGGTTTAATTTGGCGAAGTCGAAGTTTTTTTAAAGAGACAGTACTTAGATTATCGAATGGTCAAAAATTCTAACTATTTGTACTTTGAATCGAATTTAGAAGTAAATTCGAAGTCGCAGTATCCTTTTCGATGGTCGAAGTATCCAAAAAATTGTTGAATTTTTTTACTTCAAAAATTCCTTTGATTTCACTTCGACCCTTGATAAATCTGCCTCTTAATAAACCCAATAAGATTATTTTACCTCCAATAAGGATTAATTATATCTTAGTTGGGATCAAGTACAAGTTACTGTTTATTATACAGCAGGGGTGCCCAAAAGGTAGATGGGGATCTACCAGTAGACCTTTAGCTGGTGACCAGTAGATCTCAAGACACTGTCAACAGTTTGTCTAAATCAACCTCCTATTTCATTCTTTTCATATTTCATATTTTATTATAGGTTACATAAGAAATAATTGTTTGACTATAGCAATATACATTTTCATAAATCAATATTTAAGTAATATTTTCCATGGAACAGAATGCTAACAATGCTTTTATGGATGTAGATCATAATGGGACAACATCACTAAAAGTAGACCTCGCATTAGTAAAGTATGGACACTCCTGTTATAGAGAAAAAGGAAATCGTTTTTAAAATTTTGAATTATTTGATTAAAATTGAGTCTATAAGAGATGGCCTTCCCGTAATTCAGAGCTTAGAGGTTTCCGGATAACGGATCCCATACCTGTAACTAGTCATTTCCTTGTTTCACTCGGAAATGACGCCTATAGACTTGAATGTCAAAAAAATTCCTGCGTGACGGAATATTTTTGACGCCCATAGACTTTAATGGGCGTTGGCGACATTTCGCCCGCGACAAACTTTTGGCAAAATGGGTCAAATTCACCCAAGCCTACCTGTAACATATAGATTGCTATAACCAGCATGAGCCAGGCTTCTATTTAACAGTAAAATGATGTACATAAATGTTGGAAAAATGACCTTCAATACATAATTAAAGTTCTGACTGTCGTGGTTTCGCATTATGTTTTTTTCGATTCCAAAGTTTGTTTCGTAAGAGGTATTTGACCCCCTAGTTTTATTGTGAATTTTGTGTTACTAAATCAGGGGCCGTGATGAAAAGGATTTGCACTTGAATGAAAAACCGGCTAAAGGATCGAGTGCAGAGAACTGTGATTAATGGGACCTTTTTTTTTAGTTGGGCGAGGACAGTAATTGGCACACGTCAGGGTTCTGTCCTTGGGCCACAAACTTGTGACCTTCAAGTTTGCAATGAATGTACAGTAGTGTCTCGTGACTTGCTCATTACACAGGAATATACAATGGAACGGCCTTTGTGCTGAAGGTTTCTGCTCTGCACAATGAGTCGCATAAATGGTGACGCTAGGAAGCTGAAAGGCAAAGTTCTTGATGTGTTGACCCAAACCAGGGAATGGATTTGTTGAAGAAAATATCCATGAAAGTGACACTAAGGGGCAGATTTATCAAAGGTCGAGGTGAATTTTCGAATTAAAAAAATTCGAATTTCGAGCTATTTTTGTGTACCTCAACTAGGGAATAGTCCAAGTTCGATTCGAACTTGAAAATAATTCAAAAATTTGAATATCGAAATTTATCATGTACTGTCTCTTTAAAAATTCTGCTTCGACTATTCGCCATCTAAAACCTGCCGAATTGCTGTTTTAGCCTATGGGGACCTCCTAGAACCCATTTGGAGTCAATTGGTGGACTTTGAAAAATCAAAATTAATTTGCCTACGGCAGGAAATTTAAAGTTGAATGGACGTATATGTTACATCAAATACATTACATTACACAAGTCAAGGGAACCCTAATAAAGACAATAGAGTTGTTATATTGCCCTACACATGAGCCAACTGTATAGTTAATGTTCCATATGTTAGAAAATGTAGGGGGGAACTTAAAAAAAATGTTAAGGACTTTTGCAGCCTATCGCTGCAAAAGGCCTTTTTGAACAGCGTTTTTTTTTTTGAACTTTGATGCTTTTTCCACTCACAGAATAAGATGTAAGTAACAGAAGATTGAGGAAGATCTATGCACTTCATTGCACTTTGCCTGGTCTGAGCTGGTGAAGGCAAGTCTGGCGAAAGAGGTAACGTTCAGTAAAATCCGCATTTTAGTGAATTTGCTGAGTAACGTCCATTTGCCAGAGCGGAAAGTCGCCTGGCGATAGTGCGAATGACCGATAGCGCCTGTCTCTTTCGCTAGGAAAGTGACGCCTGCGCCCGTAAATTTGCGATGCTCCTGCGGATGGCAACGCTTGTTAAAAGACGCTATCGTTAGCCACTTCGCCCTTTAGTAAATCTGCCTCTAGATGTAGTCCATCTGAAAGTATGCCTTAAATCACGTTATTCTCCCGGATTAGTGGCGCAACGGGGGCTTCAAATAAAACGAGTGGTTATATAGTAATTAGTGATGGGAGAATCTGTCAGTTTCGCTTCTCCAAAAAATTTGCAAAACTCCAAAAAATTTGTGAAATGCATTGAAGTCAATGGGAGTCAAAATAATTTCGCTGCACAACAATTTTTATGCGCACGATCATTTATACACGCGCGACTCTTGTCCAAATGCATTAAAGTCAATTGCCGTTGAAATGACTTTTGCACACAAATTTTTTTCAGAGGGGAACTTTTGCGTAATTTTTTAGGCAAAATGCGGAAATTCACCACACACCAATAAATCACTAATTGTAAAGTTCTATGAAGGTAATTGTAGTTCGCAATGGTCTTCAGCAACAGAGGGGACCATTTGGGGAGATTGTAAATGATAGGGGCATATTATATTGTGCCATTCCTATTAGATATTTTCAGTAACTAAGAATAGCTGGAGGGCTGCAGGTTGTGCACTCAGATTTCTGCTATTTATCCTCCTTAGATGATGGGCGCAGTTGCCAGGGGCCCAATCTATATATGAAGTATACGTCAACTTTGTCAACAATTCTGAAACGGATCGATTTTTAAATATACTTTGTTCAATATTTGTATTCAGCCTTCCCTTGTAAATCAATATAATGATTGAGTCCAGGTCTGTCACAAAACTGTCACAAGGAAGCCAACCTGAAGGAAATTGTTGCGCCTTTTAAGGTTCTCTAACAATAGTGATAATAGTCTGCCTTACAGAGAGCCGGGTAATGGCATTCCAGCTGGGCTGAGACAATGCTGCTATTTCATGGCAACAGAACTGTCTTCTAAAAAACTATTAGGCAAGAACACAGGCTCCCAGCTTGACTTTTTTATAGTGCTGCTAATAATACATAGTGCTGCACACACAATTGCTCAGGAACAGCAAGTCCCTACAGACAAGTTCTTGAACTGTGATGCTCAATTACAAGCCTGGCAAAGCTCCTTTATTTAATGTGCCCCCCTAAAAAAGTCTGTTGGTCCTATTTTATAGCAGAAATATGATCAAGTTATAAGACTATCTAACAATGCACATATTTAAATAGGATTAGACCATTCCTTGCCTCCGTGTGGATGCGCCTTTCTTGCAGTTTGGTCCCAGATCTTGAGGACCCGTTTTCACAGGGAGGCGTTGTAGTGATGTTTGACCGCCCCCTCCCAATCCGCACCCAGCGGTGCCGAAATTAGTAGAAAGTAAAGAGAAGTGAGGAAGAAAGAGAGCAAGATAGAAGGGGAGAAAGGAACAGAATCATGTACGAGGGACAGAAGTGGACAGGGCAAGAGAAAAACAGTATGGAGGACAGAAGATAGGAAAACATGAAATGGGAAATAAGGTATATGGTGTGTGTCTATAGTAAAGAGGCAAATATTTTAGAGAAGTGATTAGTGGCTCACAAGCAACATGTTGGTCGCCAACCCTTTAGATGTTGCTCCCAGTAGCCCCATATTTTTGAATTCCAGGCAAGTTTTGGTTGCATAAAAACCAGGGGTACTGCAAAAGAGAGTCTCCTGTAGGCTGTCACTCCTCATAGGACCTTCCAAATAGCCAATCACAGCCTATATTTGACGTCCCCACTCACCAGCAACATTTTGCATACTTGTGTTGTTCTTTAAGCTGGCCATAGATGTACCGATTTTAGCCTCATATCATACAAACGATCGTACAGCTTAATCTTCAGACCTGAAACTAACCATTCAGATTAAGTACAGTAGTAAAAGAACAAATCAGACAATGTTCTGGCCATGACAGCAATCGTACGAATGTTATGTCCAACAAATAGTAGTGACAGTCACCCATTTATATAGTCAGATAGGCAATACACGCAGAGAAATTATCCACACACGATCCGAAAATCGTACAAAACGATTTTTGTGCAACTTTATCTTTGCGTCTATGGCCAGCTTTAGAGGATAGACCCGTTTGGCCTGACCATACAGAGGCAGAAGAAACCTACCAACCAAAGCAAACAGGCAATGATTTGAATGCCAGCTTCTTGTTGTTACAATCTTTTACAGAAATCAGGAAGGTCTTTAGATTAGCGGTGGCACTAGAGCGTAGTGAAAGTACATTTGTAGTAACTGCAGCTTGGTTGAAAGCCAGACTGATGTAGAGATTCCCATGAATGCTAGCCTTGCACTTTCCTAACTGATGGCGGCTGCTGAGCTCTAATCTTTCAATCTCTTGGCTCCAAATGCAAAAAGAAACCGTCACTTCCTAAAAATGAAAGATCTTTGTTCTACTGAAAAAGCTTGACTAGAAAAGGACACTTACCAACGGATCATTCTGAAGTCACTTCAATAAATTTATTGTGATGTGATCCAGTTTCAGTGCTTTAGTCTATCAGGACTTCTAGGATCTTCACCTGGGGTTCCCTGTATTTATTCTTCTTTAGGAATGACCTTTGTACCAAAGAGTAGAAGATACAACCAAAGCTAGGCCAAACCCACTCTTGAAGTAATTTACAAAAGAATAATCTTAGGTTTTGGTTTATTATTGTGCTTGTCTGTCTTAATTCTATGATTTAGATTCAGTGGCATTGTAAGGACTATGGCTGATGCCAAGTGGGCTTCATTGTATGGCACCAGTATTGGCAAACCATCTGTCCAATTTGCAAAGCAACAAGTAGATCCAACCCATCATAAATTGTATGGTGCCCATAATCAATGCACTCGGAGAGACATACTCCTTCCTGATCACTGATCCCTCCACAAACACAAGGCCACTTTATACCAGATGTCATTCTGAAGAATGAGGGAAACCAAGATTGAGGGTGTAAACCCAATAGCTTTGGAGTGGGTTTTGGAAGTACATAGTGGGCTTCCAGAGCATTCCAGATACTGGGATCCTGGATGGCCAAAGTATTGAGTTGAGGGGAGGTTGCAAAGAGTAAATGAATTTGGAGCAGGCACTCAAATAAAGGCAATCTTCCATCAAACAGTTGAAGTGAAGTAAAAACATTTATTGTGTCCTCTGCCTTACGCGTTTCGTTTTACAAACACTTAATCATAGGCTGAGAGGTTGCAAAGAGGGTTCAAAGTTATTGGTCCAGAGAAAAATGTGAGTAGTAAGTTGAATGGAGGATATTTTATCCAGAAAGTGTTGGTTCAGTGGTTAATGGATCTGCTTATTGGCCTCAATATCATGCTAGAACCTGGTTTGAATCCCAGTGGCAACTCATTGTGGCCTTGGATTTGCTGACCAATCTGGTGCCCTGGAATGATCTGTTTATAGCTGCTGTAAAGGTCCTTGAGTACCACAACCTCAATGGGAGATAATGCAATAAACTTTGGGGTTCTTTTGTTTTCCCTCTTCTTGATCAGAACATGGGCCTGGGCGAGCACTTGATGGGCTTGTGTCTTTTCCAACATTAGCTTCTATGCCACCATAAAAATGATCTCATGGCATTGGAGGAACAGTTTCCTTTGGCCCAATCAACTTAGAGATGATGGGGACACCCTTGGTTACAAATTACTTTTGACGATGATTATCCCGGAATGCATAATACCCCTCCTGGCCGGCAGTCGAGCATTAAAGAATTGTGTTTGAAGCATAATGATTTTCCCTCTGAATTTGTAAGCACTGCTCATTGAATGCAGAGCTGTATTTAATTAGTTCCGTTATGAATTGCATGGATTATCCATTGCGCGAAACAATTATGCACATTGGAGAATTCTGTAGGATATCGACATATCTATGAAGTTGTTTTCCAGGTGATCAATTATGAATTACACAAAGATTAGCTACTCCAGAAAAAGAAGCAGGAGCCAAACAGGAAGCCCATGACTTGCGCCGTTCTCTGGGGCAGGAACCGCCGGGGCTTTGAAAGGCGCCATTCATAATACTGGCCGACAACCTATTTTTATATTCAACCTACAGCTTTTAATTAACTTGACTATCTATTAACTGCAGCTCGGCAAATTACTTTTTATGTTTAAAATCAAGTACATGATTGATTATTTTCTAGAGCCGCACTGAAATGTTCCTTTGGCCAATCCATTAGCAGGCCGCTCTGTCACACATCATTTAATGATTGGACGCGTACCAAGCTGGATGTGGCATGTCGCAGGGTTTTTCGTAATTCAGTCGGCATGCGCGGGTGTCACTTACGCTTTCCATGTGACCGGCCTTTGGGGAGCCACAATAGATATGGATTGCAGCGTTGCATCATAATGTTATTCTAACCACAAACAATTATTTTTTATTTGTCTTTGGAAGGGAAGAGACAGGGGGCAAAGCCTAGGAAAATGAATGTCCTGCTAATTGCACGGAGAGCAATTAACAACTGCTGAAGGCCATTCCCATTAATGACTGTGGAAGGAATAACCTTGAGAAGGAGTCTCATTGTGCGCCCGACCTTGAAACACTCCTATCACGTCCCTGCCTTCTCCCTAGATTGTTAACAGTGTTACAAACTGCAATGGTCTATGGGCCAATTCATTAGGCTCCCTTGCTTTTATGAATAATGCACCGTAGACATGCAATACACAAAAGCAATCCATCAATTCTATTATGGTTAGCAGGATTAGCCATTATAAATTTATAATGTCTGCAAATGATGTTAATTAACCTGTTCGGAACACTTACTGTTTAATTGGAAATTACTTTTTTACTGGAAATGGTGCACATGGGTGGGCGGCGTATATGAAGGGGTGTTGATGGGTTGTCCCTCCACCAAGGCCTGAGGGAGCATGTTGAGTAAGTGGTGCTAGACAGGGCAGTGTTATAATGTGCATTCATTTGATGGGTCAATGATAAGAAACACAAGCCAGTACCCGTGGGATTTAATCACCACTATTGTAGTTACATTGTCTGTGCACGAGTTTCTGCCCCAAGAGGATAAAGAAAAGAAGGGTCTACAGACCAGGGCTGTCCACGAGGAGACCCATGAGTTGGATTTGAACTTGCAAGGGACTAACACTCCCCTCTCCGCCTGAATATGGTCTCTAGACATTGTACGACAACAGCATCTTTTATAATAGAAACATAGAATTTGATAGCAGAGAAGAACTTCGGCTCTATCTTGTCTGCCTATTAAATGCTTTGTTTTAGTTTTCTTTTAAAGGGATTCTGTCATGATTTTTATGATGTCGATTTTATTTCTAAATTACACTGCAAATAATTCACTCTACCATATAACATTTCATTCCTGAACCAGCAAGTGTATTTAGTTGTAATATTGGTGTGTAGGTGCATCTCAGGTCATTTTGCCTGGTCATGTGCTTTCAGAAAGAGCCAGCACTTTATGATGGAACTGCTTTCTGGCAGGCTGTTGTTTCTCCTACTCAATGTAACTGAATGTGTCTCAGTGGGACCTGGATTTTACTATTGAGTGTTGTTCTTATATCTACCAGGCAGCTGTTATCTTGTGTTAGGGAGCTGCTATCTGGTTACCTTCCCCTTATGTTGTTTGGCTTCTGGGGGGAAAGAGAGGGAGTGATATCACTCCAACGTGCAGTACAGCAGTAAAGAGTGACTGAAGTTTATCAGGGCACAAATCACATGACTGGGGGCAGCTCGGAAACTGATAATATGTCTAGCCCCGTGTCAGATTTCAAAATTAAATATAAAAAAAATCTGTTTGCTCTTTTGAGAAATAGATTTCAGTGCAGAATTCTGTTGGAGCAGCACTAATGTGTTTTGTTTTTAAGTCTTTATAATTGCTGTGTATCTGTCCCACACAGGCTTGATTTCCTCCCTCATGGTATCTATTATGTATACTTTTAATTTTTAAAAAAAATGTATTTACATTTTTTATACAGTAACACGAAAGTAGAGAAGATAGAAGGAGAAGAAGGGCCTCTGGGAGTCAGGATTGTTCACAGAGATTGTGCACTTAACCAAGGGTCCCAGACAGCATCAGATTTAGCTGGACAACCTCTAGCCATGTAAATCAATTTGTGTTTGGGTAACACATAACTAAGATACGGAGCTGCTGTCCATGGACTTCCACTGTAACAAGATAGCTTTTTTTGACAGTTGTAAGTAGCATTAACGTTGGTAAGATGTCAACCTGAGGTCCTCCAGAACACCCACGAGACATAGTTGGGGAGAGCGAATATTGGGAAAGGACAGTGTTCCTTATACATACTTCAGTAAGGCAGTCCACAGTTGTTGGATGGCCAGACATTCCATTAAATGTGGAGAAAAGAACCCATAGCCCAATTATTGAATTTAGCCTAGGGATCTTAGTTGCCTTCCTCTGCACGGTTTCTGTTTTATAACTATCTGTCTGCAGACACTAGGGCTCATGTATTATAAGGATTGTTCACCTTTGAGTTAAGGTGGTTTTGGGCTCTTTATTTAGCAGCTCTCCAGTTTCAGCAGTCTGGTTGCTAGGGTCCAAATTACCCTAGCAACCATGCACTGATTTGAATAAGAGACTGGAATATGAATAGGAGAGGCCTGAATAGAAAGATGAGTAATAAAAAGTAGCAATAGCAATACATTTGTAGCCTTACAGAGCATTTGTTTTCTAGATGGGGCCATTGACCTCCCATTTAGAAGCTGAAAAAAGAAGAAAAAGGCAAATAATTAAAAAACTATAAAAAAGAGAAAATGAAGACCAATTGAAAAGAATTGGCCATTCTATAACATACTAAAAGCTAACTCAAACCTGAAGTACCCCTTTCAGCGCAACCTTAGTTTTAGTTGAGTAAATTCCACTACAGTCAGGGCGTAAATCAGCACCAAGCAGTGTTGGTGCCCAATGTTCACTATAAACTGTGCACACGTGCGAGTACACGCAAATTTTGAGGCCTGCGCACACTACTAATTGTGGTATGCACAAAAAATGTTGTGTGCAAAAAAAAAAATATAGACATTATGGGGGTTATTTATCAAAGTCCGAATTGATCTCAATATTTCTGCTACAAACTCAGATCAAATCTGCTCCGTTTTTTTACGCTTATTTATTATTACATTTTCCCGAAAAATTTGCTTTGCGGTAAAAAATCAGATTTTCATGATTTTTTCGGATTTTTTCATCCGCTTTTCACGAATTTCACTACTTTTTCCAGAATTTTCACCCGAAAACTCTGAATACTTCGGGGTATTGCACGAAACCCAGCGCACATCAAAAAATCATTGCGACTTCTCCCATTCACTTATATACAACCTCGACAGGTCTGAGATGCCGGATTTTCAGATTCAGACTTTTCCATCCTCAGGGTTTAATAAATTCCGAAAAATCCATGATTTTTTAAAAGTCCAATTTTATAGAAAAAAAAAAATCCCTATGTGTGTGTATATATTTTGACATACTTGGAAAACATATCGGTGTGTGTAAATCAGCACAAGGAAGTGTGCCTTTAAGGTACATTAAAAATTGGCTGCGGTTGAAAGTGGTTAAAGGGTTAATTTCCCCCTCATCCTTAAAAAGTGAAAAGTAAGAACTGAGCTGCTACTAGGGAGTAAAAGGGATTTGGGCAGCGGCATAACTAGAAAGCACTTACCTCGATTATCCTGAAACAGGTACATAACTGGGTGATTTAAAGAGCTGATCCCAAACTGTGTGGCCCAGTGATGTGGATAGAGGGGGTCCAACCCGATTGGATGGTAACATTTAGTGATAAATAGTGATAAATAAAGTTTTTTTTACACCTAGAACTTTTTCACGACTGTATAAATTGTAATTTCACATAACTGCAAACTCGCTGGAGTTAAGGGTTAGTTCACACGAGGAGATTCGGGTAGATTTTGTCGCCTGGTGACTAATCGCCTCTTCTTCTGGGCGACAACCTCCCCGAACTGCCTCCTCGTGTCTTCCTATCCGCTATAATGAAAAGTCGCCTGCTCTAAAGCACACGCGGAGCTGCGTTTTCCGAAGTCACCCGAAGTTTCCTCGTGAGGCAACTTCTGGCGACTTCTGAAAACGCAGCGCCGTGTGTGCTTAAGCGCAGGCGACTTTTCATTATAGCGGATGGGAAGACAGGAGGAGGCAGTTCGGGGAGATTGTCTCCCAGAAGAAGAGGCGATTAGTCGACAGGCGACTCAATCTCCCCGAATCTCCTCGTGTGAACTAACCCTAATGGGGTTCCAGACAAATGTTGAAGCACAGGGAAGCTTACTACTGATTGTAGTGCAGTTGTACTGGCTCTAAGCTCATGTGCAACTCCCAGTACATGGCTGCTCAATTCACAGGTGCATGGTTGGTGGGTTAACCCTAATATCCAGCTTGGGTTCTGTGTATTTCACCCCAAGTTTGGACTTGGCTGGTGGAGCCTGGGAAAAAATATCTGTTGGGCCCCATCGACCCAGAATCACTGCTCTATCAGTTGCCTGAGATCTATGGGCCCATCCCCCACTGACCCGAAATAGGTGAGTCCCAAGAGAAGAAAGAAGGTAAGTGATTGGGCACCAGCGGACCCACCAAACTCCCAGTCCAATGCCTTTATAAAGGGCAGTATATATTCATATGGATACATTTTACATTTGGCACTAGTAAGTTACCTTTCATGTATAGGTATATCATTAGGGGCACATCTGTTTAGGAACATAATTCAGCCAATAGGTGGTGGGTATATAAATCAGCACAGTGATCAAATGATCAAATAGAAGCACAAAAAGGAGCATATTTGTATAATGCCGACGAGGAACATATCAGCACAAAATGGAATGTAGGATCCTAACTAAAAAGGCAGAGAAAAGTCCATAAAATTCAGCTTTTGCAAAAGCTTTACTGATCCAGGGGAAGGCTGCCAATTCATCCTCAGGGGTGGGATCTTCTTGACCCAAGCACTGACAGTCAGATAACTCCCTGGATCAATCACTAATGATTTTATTTCATAACCCACATGACAAGACCTTTTCTTCTCTATCAGATCTGCACTCCTCATCTGCTCAGCCTTGGATAAAGGTTTCTACTTCTAAGGTTTTGCCTCCAGATTTACATTTGGAAAAAAAAATTAAGCGCAAAGTCGGAAAATTGGGGCACTGTTCAAGGAAAAATTTTGGTGCCCCAACCTGAGGTTTTCTAGTTGTTGTTGAATGACAACACCCACCATACCCTCCAACTGAAATCTTTCCTAGGTTTATTATTCCTTTACCAGAACACGAGGGCCATGGCTTGTGCCAAGGGGTTTGGTTGGGTCACACTAGGGGGTCCTGGAACTATAAAGATATAACTGCAGCAGCAGGAACTCCTTATGTTTGCTCATTGCCTGTACAGAGATGTACCATACTGATTGGCAGCATTGGGTTTCCCCTGTACTAGACGCAGTTCTGCTCCAGTTATATATTGCCTTTTACATAATTCATCTGAAACCATGTCTCCTCTTTGTTTCCTTTTGCTTTAAATATTCTCTATTCCATTATCCCATGCATATATAATATCCTGCTTGCCATTTCTTTCTGACCCCACTATTATGGCTTATTTCTTTGGCTCATGTTTCTCCCAATCTCCACCTTCTGTTAGGCCCATCTATAGCAGATGTCTTGGCCAAACAACATTATTTTGAGTGCCACCTCTACATGGAAGACCCTCAGATTTGTTTTTCTGCCTCTGACCCCTTCTCTGACCTCAACCAATCAGTGGAGTTTCCAGGTGTCTACTATTTCCTTCTACATATTCTGTTACTTTATACCGAACCTCTGCATTTATTGTCCTCATATTGTTAAAGGGCCTGGAGCTGATGCCTCTACTTGGCACTGGTATATGCACTCATAGCAGCCAATCAGTATTTAGATATCATCCGATGTTACTATTGTTAAATTATGAGCCCTATTGTCTTAAAATGGGTTGTTCACCTTTAAATTAACTTTAATATGATGTAGAGAGTGATATTCTGAGACAATTTGCAATTGTTATTCATTTTTATTATTCGTATTTTTTGTGTTATTTAGCTTTTTATTCAGCAGCTCTCCACTATTTCAGCAATCTGGTTGCTAGGGTCCAAATTACCCTAGCAACCATGCAGAGACTGGAATATGAATAAGAGAGGGCCTGGATAGAAAGATGAATAATAAAAAGTAGCAATGACAATACATTTGTAGCCTTACAGAGCATTTGTTTTTTAGATGGGGTCAGCGACACCGATTTGAAAGCTGGAAAGAGTCAGAAAAAGAAAGCAAAAAATTAAAAAAACTATAAAAAATAAAAAAATGAAGTCAGAGCCATTTTGCCCCATGCCTCAGCACCTACTAAGCAAGATGCAAACTGTGTATAATGCTACCAGTATATGCTATTATAGGGGTCACTGCTAGACCCTATGTTAAATGGGTTGTTCAACTTAAAATTAACTTTTAGTACGATGTCTATGACAAATTACCAATGGACTTTTTTTTTTATTTAGGTTTTTTTAATTATTTAGCATTTTCGTCAGCAGCTGGTTGCTAGGGTCTTGTTTACCTTAGCAACCAAACAGTGGCTTAAACGAGAGGCAGGAATATGAATAGGAGAGGCCTGAATTGAAAGAAATAAAAAGTAACAGTTGCAATACAATTGTAGCCTTATAGTGCAATTGTTTTTGGCTGCTGGGGTCAGGGATCCCCTTTTGCGAGGGAGACAGAAGAGGAAGGCAAATAATTAAAAAAACAGTAACCAATAGAAAGGTTGTTAGGAATAGACCATTCTATCACATAAAGGTGAACCTCCCCTTTTAAATCTCATTCATACCTCACTTTTCATGGGTTTTATTTAGTTTTATTTGGGTGTTTGCTCTACTATTTGTGATGTATTTGCGCCCAGCATGTATTTACTTCAAATTAGGGCTCCAAATTGCTCTCTGTAAATCCCACTTAGTGATAGAGGGCAATACAGGGTGTTTGCACACTGCTGTAGAAACTCACTGAAGTTGCCCTTTTCATCGTCCTGAACAACCCTCCTTATGTTAACCTCTTCCTCTGTAACTTCTGTAACCAATGATTGGCTACAAGTACAGGTATGGGACCTGTTATACAGAAAGCTCTGAATTACAAGAAGGCCCTCTCCGAAAGAACCCATTTTAATCAAGTAATTCACATTTTAAAAAATAAATTAGCATTTTCTGTGTAATAATAAAACAGTAGTTTGTACTTGATCCCAACTAAGATATAATTAATCCTTATTGGAGGCAAAACCAGCCTATTGGGTTTATTTAATGTTTTTTAAGTAAGCTGAAAGGGGTGGTTTAACTTTAAGGTAACTTTTACTATGTTATAGAACTGCCAATTCTAAGCAACTTTTCAATTGGTTTTCATTATTTATTTGTTATAGTTTTATATAGTTATATAGTTATTTGCCTTTTTATTCTGAATCTTTGCAGAAGAATGGGCGTCGCTGACCCCTTCTAAAAAAAACAAATGTTCTGTAAGGCTACAAATGTATTATTATTGTTACTTTTTATTACTGATCCTTCTATCTTATTCAAATCAATGCATGGTTACTAGGGGAATTTGGACCTTAGCAACCAGAATACTGAAATTGCAAACTGGAGAGCTGCTGAATAAAAAAGCTAAATAACTCAAAAATTAAAAATAATAAAAAATGAAAACCAATTGCAAATTATCTCAGAACACCCCTTTCTACATCATACTAAAAGTTAATTTAAAGGTGAAAACCCCTTTAAGGTATGAAGATCCAAGTTATGGAAAGATCACTTATCAGTAAAACCCCAGGTTCTGAGCATTCTGGATAACAGGTCCCATACCTGTATTGTTATAAAGGCAGACAGTGATTTTGTGGCAGCAGCTTCTGAATAAAGAGGGGCCAATAAAAAGGGAGACTATTACCTTTCACAAACATTGTTGTCCCATGTGACCTTCATAGGGGTAACAGTAGTACCCTTAGATAAAAAAAACAACTAAATGATAACTATATACATTTCAGCATGGCTCTGAAAATTGCATTTTACATAAGTGTCTATTATTAAAGGGGACCCTACTTGTATGTGTGTATGGGAGTAATGTAATTGTACAGCGAGTGCTGTATGACTTATTACATCTTATAACTAAATGCACATAATAAAAATAAAACCATTCCTGAATTGCACAAGAGAGTCCCTGTCAGTTTGATTGGCAGGCCTCAGCTGCTATCAGTGCAATCTGACCCGTGGCTGCATATTATACCCTGATATAATCCCTTTGTATCAGCCTGAGTGCACTTCTTCTCTATCTCATATCTGACGCTGCATTGTCCTGGATGATAAAGAGGAAGGAAAGGATAGTAATAGTGATATAAAAATAAAGAGTAATACTTGACAAGGTCATGCCGGAGGCTCCCTCGTCTCCTAGACCCGTTGTATTTGTCTGGATTGCTGTCACCGTAGCCTTGATATGATTCCCACCATGGCTGCCTGCGCTACTGATGTATAAATTGTCAGATGAATCTGAGGCTCGACAGCAAACAGGAATTCCACTTTGTGTTTCAATAAGGAGACTGGCAATTCAGCTGGAATACTAATACACTAATGCTGTGCCACTTCCCTGGCAGAATTAGAGCCACCCTAGGTCTCTCCGCCAACACAAAAAAAGTAGTCAACCAGGATACTGGACCTTGGATAAGTACCTTTTTAATTTAAAAAATAAATAAGTGTTTACTGAGTGGTACAGTGATACATTTAGGCTCACAGTGTTAACAGTGCTGTACATATACATGTTAGGCTGCAGGTCATCTACAGAAGGTACCTTTGAGCAATATGTTGTGTCCATCTCCAGCACTGGGGGTGTCATTGTGAGTTATGTCAATTTATACAGACTCTTTGTGACCATAAACAGTCAGTGGTGCTTTACCCCATTCACCTAAGTCCCATAACATTGACCCTAAAAGGTATAAGCACCACTTGCATTATTCCCATTTCTTATGGGACTTTTAGTAGGGAGAGATGGCGTCTATAGTAACAGTGGATAATAGTCTCTGGGAAGGGAGTGTGACTGTGGGATAGCAGGTATAGTAGGGAGAGATGGTGCCTATAGTAACAGTGGGATAATAGTCTCTGGGAAGGGAGTGTGACTGTGGGATAGCAGGTATAGTAGGGAGAGATGGTGTCTATAGTAACAGTGGATAATAGTCTCTGGGAAGGGAGTGTGACTGTGGGATAGCAGGTATAGTAGGGAGAGATGGTGTCTATAGTAACAGTGGATAATAGTCTCTGGGAAGGGAGTGTGACTGTGGGATAGCAGGTATAGTAGGGAGAGATGGTGTCTATAGTAACAGTGGATAATAGTCTATGGCAGGGATCCCCAACCTTTTGAACCTGTGAGTAACATTTAGAAGTAAAAGGAGTTGGGGAGCAACACAAGCATGAAAAATGTTCTTGGGGTGCCAAATAAGTGCTGTGATTGGCCATTTAGTAGCCCCTATGCGAATTGTCAACCTACATTGAGGATCTGTTTGCAGTGCACCTGGTTTTTATGAAACCAAAACTTGCCTCCAAGCCTGGAATTCAAAAATAATCATCTGCTTTGAGGCCACTGGGAGCAACATCCAAGGGGTTGGAGAGCAACATGTTGCTCACGAGCTACTGGTTGGGGTTCACTGGTCTATGGGAAGGGAGTGTGACTGTGGGATAGCAGGTATAGTAGGGAGAGATGGTGCCTATAGTAACAGTGGATAATAGTCTCTGGGAAGGGAGTGTGACTGTGGGATAGCAGGTATAGTAGGGAGAGATGGTGCCTATAGTAACAGTGGGATAATAGTCTCTGGGAAGGGACTGTGACTGTGGGATAGCAGGTATAGTAGGGAGAGATGGTGCCTATAGTAACAGTGGATAATAGTCTCTGGGAAGGGAGTGTGACTGTGGGATAGCAGGTATAGTAGGGAGAGATGGTGCCTATAGTAACAGTGGGATAATAGTCTCTGGGAAGGGAGTGTGACTGTGGGATAGCAGGTATAGTAGGGAGAGATGGTGTCTATAGTAACAGTGGGATAATAGTCTCTGGGAAGGGAGTGTGACTGTGGGATAGCAGGTATAGTAGGGAGAGATGGCGTCTATAGTAACAGTGGATAATAGTCTATGGGAAGGGAGTGTGACTGTGGGATAGCAGGTATAGTAGGGAGAGATTGTGCCTATAGTAACAGTGGGATAATAGTCTCTGGGAAGGGAGTGTGACTGTGGGATAGCAGGTATAGTAGGGAGAGATGGTGCCTATAGTAACAGTGGGATAATAGTCTCTGGGAAGGGAGTGTGACTGTGGGATAGCAGGTATAGTAGGGAGAGATGGTGCCTATAGTAACAGTGGATAATAGTCTCTGGGAAGGGAGTGTGACTGTGGGATAGCAGGTATAGTAGGGAGAGATGGTGTCTATAGTAACAGTGGATAATAGTCTCTGGGAAGGGAGTGTGACTGTGGGATAACAGGTATAGTAGGGAGAGATGGTGTCTATAGTAACAGTGGATAATAGTCTATGGCAGGGATCCCCAACCTTTTGAACCTGTGAGTAACATTTAGAAGTAAAAGGAGTTGGGGAGCAACACAAGCATGAAAAATGTTCTTGGGGTGCCAAATAAGTGCTGTGATTGGCCATTTAGTAGCCCCTATGCGAATTGTCAACCTACATTGAGGATCTGTTTGCAGTGCACCTGGTTTTTATGAAACCAAAACTTGCCTCCAAGCCTGGAATTCAAAAATAATCATCTGCTTTGAGGCCACTGGGAGCAACATCCAAGGGGTTGGAGAGCAACATGTTGCTCACGAGCTACTGGTTGGGGTTCACTGGTCTATGGGAAGGGAGTGTGACTGTGGGATAGCAGGTATAGTAGGGAGAGATGGTGCCTATAGTAACAGTGGATAATAGTCTCTGGGAAGGGAGTGTGACTGTGGGATAGCAGGTATAGTAGGGAGAGATGGTGCCTATAGTAACAGTGGGATAATAGTCTCTGGGAAGGGACTGTGACTGTGGGATAGCAGGTATAGTAGGGAGAGATGGTGCCTATAGTAACAGTGGATAATAGTCTCTGGGAAGGGAGTGTGACTGTGGGATAGCAGGTATAGTAGGGAGAGATGGTGCCTATAGTAACAGTGGGATAATAGTCTCTGGGAAGGGACTGTGACTGTGGGATAGCAGGTATAGTAGGGAGAGATGGTGCCTATAGTAACAGTGGATAATAGTCTCTGGGAAGGGAGTGTGACTGTGGGATAGCAGGTATAGTAGGGAGAGATCGTGCCTATAGTAACAGTGGGATAATAGTCTCTGGGAAGGGACTGTGACTGTGGGATAGCAGGTATAGTAGGGAGAGATGGTGCCTATAGTAACAGTGGATAATAGTCTCTGGGAAGGGAGTGTGACTGTGGGATAGCAGGTATAGTAGGGAGAGATCGTGCCTATAGTAACAGTGGGATAATAGTCTCTGGGAAGGGAGTGTGACTGTGGGATAGCAGGTATAGTAGGGAGAGATGGTGCCTATAGTAACAGTGGGATAATAGTCTCTGGGAAGGGAGTGTGACTGTGGGATAGCAGGTATAGTAGGGAGAGATGGTGTCTATAGTAACAGTGGGATAATAGTCTCTGGGAAGGGAGTGTGACTGTGGGATAGCAGGTATAGTAGGGAGAGATGGTGCCTATAGTAACAGTGGGATAATAGTCTCTGGGAAGGGAGTGTGACTGTGGGATAGCAGGTATAGTAGGGAGAGATGGTGCCTATAGTAACAGTGGATAATAGTCTCTGGGAAGGGAGTGTGACTGTGGTATAGCAGGTATAGTAGGGAGAGATGGTGCCTATAGTAACAGTGGGATAATAGTCTCTGGGAAGGGACTGCTCAGCCTTTAATACAATGGTAGATTTTAGGAGGTGAAGTCCAACAACAACTGAATGACCAAATAAAGCCACCGTTTGTTTTGCCAAAGGCAACAATCAAGAAAGGCTGTATTTTCCATATAAATACAATATACCTTGACAGGAGTATTTTCCATAAAACTGCATGTGTACGTCCTCTGAATGCAGCTGAGCAAATGCTCTCAATATTACAAAAGTGTGACAGCAATTGTTACACATCTACAGAAAGTCCCAGGAATCTGGGAAGGTTCTGGATGCTCCATGGCATGAAGTTCTAAGAGCCGCCTCTAGAGGGTGTCAATTTGTCATTCTAAAATGCCTTTTCCTTCTCATTAGCTAAATCTCCATTCCCAGGGAAAGAAATTTGAACCTTTTCCAAATTGTAGCTGTTCAGCTAAATAGCTGGAGAGACTTATCACTGCAATGTTTTAACCCCTTCTCTTTCACTTGCAGTATGTGCTGTTGGCTAGAATGTCCTTCTGTCATGATTTTTATGATGTATTTCTTATTTCTGTTTACACAGCAAATAATTCACTCTACCATATAACATTTCATTCCTGAACCAGCAAGTGTATTTAGTTGTAATATTGGTGTGTAGGTGCATCTCAGGTCATTTTGCCTGGTCATGTGATTTCAGAAAGAGCCAGCACTTTAGGATGGAACTGCTTTCTGGCAGGCTGTTGTTTCTCCTACTCAATGTAACTGAATGTGTCTCAGTGGGACCTGGATTTTACTATTGAGTGCTGTTCTTAGATCTACCAGGCAGCTGTTATCTTGTGTTAGGGAGCTGTTATCTGGTTACCTTCCCATTGTTCTGTTGTTAGGCTGCTGGGGGGAAAGGAGGGGGTGATCATTAAAGCTTGTGGAGGCTAAGCCTCCCCAAACCTGCCTGTCACCTCCAAAATAAAAAAGATTAAAGAAGGAAAAAAACCAAGACAAAACCTGCAGCCACAATGACCAGTTTGCTAAATGCTAAACCACTGTGGGGATTTTGGAGGAGGGAGGTTGCTGGTGGATTCACTAACTATAAGGGGCAAATTCATCAAGGGTCGAATAGCGAGGGTTAATTAACCATCGATATTCCACTGGGAATGAAAATCCTTCGACTTCGAATATCGAATATTTTTCTTAAAGAGACAGTACTTCGACTATCGAATGGTCGAATAGTCGAACGATTTTTAGTTTGAATCCTTCGATTCGAAGTCGAAGTCGTAGTCGAAGGTCAAAGTAGCCCATTCGATGGTCAAAGTAGCCAAAAAAACACTTCGAAATTCGAAGTTTTTTTACTTCGAATCCTTTACTCGAAATTAATGAATTGGCCCCTTAAAGTTCCTGCTTTATTGTAAATCCTTTCAAGTGTTGTTATGTCCGGTCCTGGCAATAGCAGAAGAGATGCAGACCGATTGGTTGCTGCGTTTTGAGGTCCCACCCCAACGTGTCTTTGAACCAACGGGATTTGCTTTACATACAAAACCTGGCCAATCCGGCATCTCAAAGCTCTCAAGGTCATGTATAAGTCTATTGGGAAGATCCCAGTGTCTGCACTGCTGTCTGTACCGATATCCGATGATTTTGGGGATTTTGGACTGAAAGTCTGAAAAATTCATAGTATTTGCAGAAAAGTCCGAAAAATTTGTACTTTTCGAGTAAAGCTCCGAAGTTATCAGATTTTTGCCTGAACCTATTTTTTTCTGACTTTTTTTTAATGATAAATAAGGTCCATTCAGGCAATTGGAGTTGGTCGGATTTCTAACTTGGAAATACCTTCATAAATAACCCCCTGAATGTCATTGTCAACTTCCCTAACTGCCTGAACTTTCTCAGTTTAAATTATCCATGTGAAGTTTTTAAGTCACGCAGTATGGCCCGCCTTTAGCCTCCCCAAACACAAAAGTCACCCTCCGCCTATGGGCTTGATATCACTTCAACTTGCCTTAAGGAGTGACTGAAGTTTATCAGAGCACAAGTCACATGACTGGGGGCAGCTGGGAAACTTACAATATGTCTAGCCCCATGTCAGATTTCATAAATTAAATATAATCTATATATCTGTTTGCTCTTTTGAGAAATGGATTTCAGTGCAGAATTCTGCTGGAGCAGCACTATTAACTGATGTGTTTTGAAAAAAAACAATTTCCCCCGTGACAGTATCCCTTTAATGGTCGCCGCCCTGCTAGAGTTGCCACCTGCAAGGTATTTTACCAGCCTGCCCGTAAAGTTGATGCTTGATGCCAATGTTATTAATAGGAAAGAATATAGGAAGGCTGGTATTTTTTTCCAGAAAAGGTGGCAACCCTACACCCTGCCAATATCTGCTTTCAGCAGCTGCACAAACCTCTCCAGCAGGGAAGGGGTGCAATATAATGCCCAACCCCCACCAGCAGCACATTGTCCTGGAAGCCAAATGGTTAATCATAGAATATCGATTCTCTGTGTTTCCATATAGTGATACTCAGGAACCTCTGTCAGATCATTGCGATTACACAAGTATTTGATGGCTCATATACCGCAATCAAATTCGCTCGCTAATGAATTTGTAACAAGTGCCGTACAGATGACATATCCCGCGTGCGCCTATTATTGCCGTATACTTTATTGGCTGACCTTTTTAATAAGCTCGTGCCTGTGCCCCTGCCCCTTGTTTCCGAGGAATGGTTAAATTGGGCATCTATCACTCACAATGATTGCTGAATGGATTCTCTATTTGTGCCTTCTGATCCTTTGACCCCCCGGGGAGGTTCAGAGGTCAGAGCAGACACATTTCGCCTGCTGCCTGATATAACCTTTTCACCTTCACAGCCATAAGAATACGAGGAATTAAGCACAGAAAAGGCTAATGTTTGCCGTGCAGATAAAAACGTCAGCTCGGATATTCCCTAACAAAGGCCTCCGCTGCGCCGCACAAAAAAATCTAATAAAAATTCAATGCACATTTCTAAATTCTGGAAGCATAGAACGTGTCCCAACAAAACAAAACAAAAAGAAAATCATAAATTGCAAAGCGTCCATATAAAGTCAAATATTCTTCATTATAATGCAAAGCAAACAGGTCCCGTGGCGTCCAAATCGAATAAAAAAAAATCAAATCAGAAAAAAATAAAATCCAGCGCGGCGTATTCAATTCCGCAACAATGGTCGGGGGCCAATAATAATATTAGAGGAACAATATTAAGAGAAATAATGATTTTACCTTAAAAATGCAAAGGACGTCCTTAATTCTATTGAATATTACCGAAGGGATCAGCCGGGCCAATCCAATAAAATAAAAAATAAAAATGGAATGTTCAGTATTAAAAAAAAAAAAGGGAAAGCGTAGATGAAACCGAACAATGATAAACAGTAGTAGAAGTTGCATCAAAATGAGGATATATATAGATATAGGGAAATGTTCTTTAGTAAATATCAGCAAATGGGTCGCATAATATCAATAAAAATTGGCAAAAGTGGAATTTTACATTTTGCAAGAGAAAATGCAACAGAACCACAATATAAAGCGAAACCATATCTTATTGCAGTAATGAAAAATTTCTGATTTATTTATATTATAGTACAATTTCTATTCTATTCATCTAAATATATATTTATATTATATATTCTATTCAATTAAAATATATCCTTATATTACATATTCTGTTGTTCATCTAAAACATATTTTTATATTATACTATATTATATCATATATACTATTCATTTAAAATATATTCTTGTATTACATATTCTATGTTGTTCATCTAAACTATATTTTTATATTATACTATATTATATTATATATACTATTCATTTAAAATATATTCTTATATTACATATTCTATGTTGTTCATCTAAAATATATTTTTATATTATACTATATTATATTATATATACTATTCATTTAAAATATATTCTTATATTACATATTCTGTTGTTCATCTAAAACATATTTTTATATTATACTATATTATATTATATATACTATTCAATTAAAATATATTCTATGTTATTCATCTAAAAAATTTTTTTATATTATACTATATTGTATAATATATCCTATTCAATAAAAATATATTCTTATCTTACATATTCTGTTATTCATCTAAAATATATTTTCATATAATTTTAGAATTTCAATTATATTTCTTAAGTATATTATTTTATACTATATTCATCTATAATATATCTTTCTGTTTAATTATATTGCAATTTTTATTGTACTATAAAAAAAAAATTATATTTAGCAATTAATATTTTTTATAGCTTAAATGTATATAAGAAGCACAGTTTTATGTACTTTCAGTTTGATTTTATTTCAGATAAATATATAGTTTGAATTGAGTAGGTTTTTGTTGGTTGGTGACCTTACACAGGAAAACATTTGGTTCTTTCCTATTGAGAAGACGCAAAGAGGGTGGTGTCCCCTTATTCACCAATAAATCACTTTTGTTGATAGAATGCTTTATGATGTTTTGGGATCAGACAGATAGTGACCTCTGTGGGCAAGGGTGGTCCTTCTTCTCCTCCTCCTCCTTGAATGAAAATTATTTAGTTCTGAGTTAGCACCCTAGCCAACGTTTAGATTTTCTGTGCAATAATAAGAACAGTTGCATACATTATGTTTATTTTTATATGTTTTCCACTTAATTCCAATATACAGAGTAAATCCTTAGCACTTGTCTATGCAACCAGTCTAAAGTTTCTGCTCAACACTGGGTATGGAGCTATTGTATATAGGAGGGTCAACTCCATAATAAAGAATTTTGAGAAGAAAACATTGTTATATGGGTGTGATCAAAAGATTGGCTGACTTTGCAGATCCAACTTTGATCCTGGCCACAGCTCATAACAAGGTTATATATAAAGGAGATATTGGTGCCTCATTTATTCCAACACAAAAACAGTTTGTGGTGGTCTTCAGGGGAACCTGCCTGGCCTCTACCGCTTCCAACCTTAAAAGTAAACAATGATAATATGGAGGCAGTACCTGAACGTTTCAATTGTAGTTCTCCTAAATTTATTAAGGAGCACAAAGACAGTCACACATGCATCAAAAAGTTTTTTGGAAAGGCATGGAAAACGTTGTTATATGGGTGTGATCAAAAGATTGGTTGACCAACCTTTGATCTGGCCCACCCATAGCTCATAACAAGGTTATAGATAATGGAAATGTTGGTGTCGCAGTAATTCCAACAAAAGCAATTCAGGGGAACCTCCCTGGCTTCTTCCTTATAAATAGTAAACAATAAAAATATGGAGGCAGTACCTGAACATTGCATTTGTAATTCACTTAAATTTATAAAAGGTACACGTAGACACTCACATGTGCATCAACAATGAATGTGTGAGTGTCTACATGTGTCTTTAATAAATTTGGGAGCAGCACAATTATGGGCCAGTTCCAGATGAAGCATCTTGGACAGCAAAAACTTTTTAGGACAGCAAATACAGTCCAAGCCTGACCCTAACTTGAAGGTCAAGCTGGGTTTTTAAAAGCAAACAGGGTTTCGCCTCCAAATCATTCCCTCACCCGCATTCCACCTGACCCCTTACCAATGTTTCAAACTTCACCTAAGGGGCCAAATCCTACTGTTTGGTGAACAGAATCCCTTTCTTGTAAGAATAACATGAGCCCCATGGGAGGAGATAATGAAGGTTGTGTCTAGGGATGCTCTAAATCCACTATTTTGGGATTTTGCTGAACCTGAATACATAGTAAAAGATTCATCCAGATTCCAAACTGAATCCCAATTTACATATACAAATCAGCGTCAGGAAGTGAAAAAGAGAGCAGTGCGTGCTGCTGGAAATTTCCATGTTTTATGACCAAAGTCACTTGATTTTAAGGATTTGATTTGGCCAGGAATAAGGATTCAGCTGAATCCAAATCCTGCTGAAAGTGGCTGAATCCTGGATTCAGTGCATTCCTAGAAGTGTTCTGAATACAATGGAGTTTTTTGTAAGCAGAATCTGCAGCACCATTATAGAAACTAGTATATATGTGCCCCTTATATTTGCATTAGATAATTACCCCCAAAAAAGATGATTTAAGGGCTGACGCTTGATTCCTACAGAATACAATGAGCTCATATACAACAACAAGCAGTTGGTGAGAGATGGCGTAATGGTTAATGCCTTTATAAAGGGCACTCTAAGAGCGTGGGGTGGGCTCGGGATAATGTCAGAGATCTATCAGCGCTTGCAAATGCACCGGCTAAACACTGACTTTAGCATTTTGCCTGACACTAATGTTGACGCTGTAACAGCAATACAGGCCGGCCTACAATACATTACTGAGGATCATCAAAAACGAAGCTAAAACTCCACAAAAGGTTCTTAAAGGTCTTCTCATGATGCGAGGGAAGAGACATTTACTCTCCCTGGTGGTCTGGGAAATGTTTTACCGCAGCGAGAGTGGAACACTTCAGCTGATGCGCAAGGCTCTCATCTGAAAATAAATCTTAGCAGAGCCATTATAAATAGCAGCCTCTACCCAAACTGGCATGCAAAGAGGCATATTGCATAGAGCGCCAGCTTAACCTCTCGCTAATCAGAGAGCTCCCGGGCTCTCAAGGCTTCTCTTAAAGTGCAGGGATAACATCATCACTTCATATTCACAGAGCAATGGAGACTGTTCCCTCCTTATCCAAACCAGCAAGCCACACTGCTCCATAGAACTTGCAAACACACAAGAACAGAGCCGGTCTTTACTCAAAGTGGGTTTTTCAGCAATGTCTTTATTATGTTAAAAGGGATCCCCTCCCACAAAGACTAAAAAATAAGCAGCTTGCCAATATACATTCCTTACAAATTTGCAATCGTTTTAAATTATACTGTAGGTATAGGATCTGGTATCTGGAAACCCGTTATCCAGTAAGCTCCGAATTACCGAAAGGCTCCCATAGACTCCATTTATCCAAATAATCCAAATCTTTGAATATGATTTCCTTTTTCTCTGTAATAATAAAAGAGTAGCTTGTACTTGATCCAAACTAAAATATAAATAATCCTTATTGGAAGCAAAACCAGCCTATTGGGTTTGTTTAAGGTTTATATGATTTTCTAGTGGTATGAAGATCCAAATTAGGGAAAGATCCAATTTTGCGAAAACCCCAGGTCCTAAACATTCTTGATAAGGGTTGGAACTGGGTGGGGGTGCTGTGACCCTGGACACATACCTGTGCTGCCTCTCCCAAAGGCATTGGAAGCTATTGGACCATGTATGGGACCCTCCATGGGGCCTCCCTGACCGAAATCTAGCTAGAATTAGGCCAGATGTTGATCTGGCAGGTTTTCAAAATCTCTTCAGCATGGGGAACACATTGGGTCCGGGTGGTTGAGTGAGGTCCATGAAGCCTGAGGCCCACTGGTATTTTTGCCCAGACAGCCCAGTCCATACTGATCCGATCATTTAGCCCATGGCTTATATGTATGGCCACTTTAACTCCAGCAGCAACACATATACCTAATTTCCCCTGAGTCTCTCCTGAGGATAGTTGCCCGGTGCTGGCTGGAGGGGTCGGCGCCTCTCCCAACGATATCTGTAAAGAAAGTTAGCCAAACAACACAGGCCAGTGTAGCGGGGATCTCCCCTGCACGTTTATTTCGTCAAATGATGTAACGTTTCGGGGGCGTACCCCTTCATCAGACATGATGTCTGATGAAGGGGTACGCCCCCGAAACGTTACATCATTTGACGAAATAAACGTGCAGGGGAGATCCCCGCTACACTGGCCTGTGTTTTTTGGCTAACTTTCTTTACACTTTAACTCCAGGCCATCACATCCAGAAGTGGTGGTGCACAGGGTTGGATTTGGTTGTGCGAAGCCCACTGGGGACCAGGTCTGGACTGAGCATTAAAATAGACCCTGGCATTTCAGCTACACAGAGGCCCAAACAGCCCCCACCAGCCCACTAAATACTGACTTTCTATGGGACCTTATAGCAGCTCCTCTGGCATTTGCCAGAACCCACAGATTGCCAGTCCTGGCCTGCTGGGGACCCACTATCAGAGAAGGGAGGGCAGCGACGGCAGAGGGAAGGTGGGGATGAAGTCTAGGTTGGCCGGGCCCTGCACGAAAATGGAGAGCTCAACCCATCCGGAAGACCCTTCCCTTGCATAGGGGTCTGTAGAGTAATCGCAAGAAATTCAGATGCACACCTGTTTGTTGAAGTTGTGTCGAAAAGTGATTTATTTAAACCCATATATACCTCACAAAGGGCAACGTTTCAGACCCCTCCGGGCCCTTTATCAAGCCCGTTGGCGAGGCTCATGAGGATTTTTTTCCCAGAGTCCCGCCGGGCCAGTAAGACTGGTGGTGGACCAGCACACACATTCCCTCCATACCTGCATGCGCACATGTGGCTGTCATTAAATGCTCAGAATCATAGTTTAAGAACAGCTAAAGGCTGCATAGTGGACAGTCCTAAAATTTAGTTCCACACTGTGCTTACCCCTAGTATTCCCTCGCCTTATTATATACACAATCCCCCGACCCTTTATTGCTTTGCTCTGACCAATACCCCAGAGTTACAGCCCTTCACCCTGGTGCCATTAAGCACATGACACTTTATTTATTTACTAAACTCTGGTCTGGCTTTTTGCGATGTGGGAAAAAAACACGAATTTTTTTTCGAATTTTACCTGAACCGATTAAATCGATCTTTTGTAATAATAAATTAGGTAAAATCGGGTATGGGAGTTTGATTGTGTTTTTTTTTAAAATCTAAATAATGAGAGAAAATTGGATTTTAGTAAATAACCCTCCCCATCTATGCACACTATGTACAGTACAGTATATGCATATTTATTTATTGTTAGAACAAGAGAAAGGGGATACATATGTGGGTCCTGGGTGCTAGAAGATTTGTGCTTATTCCCCCTCAGACACTGCCAGTCCTGGGCAGCCCCCCCTCCCAAGCTCTCACATCCCAATGAAACCTAGAGAGGGTTTTTTAGGACATTTCTGGGCAAATCTGATGCCTGAGCTGCACTTGGAATGGAAACGGGGAGAAAAGAGATTGCTGCAATATCAGAAGCCGAACATCTGTCGTGGGGGTGGGGGGAAGGGACCTTCCTTCTGCTCCTTTCTTTGGGCTTGTCACTTCTGCTCATCTTATGTCACTGTCTCTTTAAATGAAATCAGCAGTACTGGCTCATCTTATGTCACTGTCTCTTTAAATGAAATCAGCAGTACTGGCTCATCTTATGTCACTGTCTCATGAAATGAAATCAGCAGTACTGGCCCTGCTTGGGATATGGGGGGGCCACTCACTCTCCTCAATGCTCCTGGAAGCTCAATTAGCCTGGTATTTGGGGTGATCACCTAAAGGCACATTTACTAAGTTCGAGTGAAGGATTTGAAGTAAAAAAACGTTGAATTTCGGCGTTTTTTTTGGTTACTTCGACCATCGAATAGGCTACTTCGACCTTCGACTACGACTTCGAATCAAACGATTCGAACTAAAAATCGTTCGACCATTCTATAGTTGAAGTACTGTCTCTTTAAAAAAAAACTTAGACTACCTACTTACCTACTATCTTCCCCATAAGCTTTCTAAGCAATTTCTGATCAAAGGAAAATCGTTCGATCGATGGATTAAAATCCTTCGAATCGTTCAATTCTAAGGATTTAATCGTTTGATCGAACGATTTTTCCTTCGATCGGTCGATCAAGTATTTGCGGTAAATCCTTCAACTTCGATATTCGAAGTCGAAGGATTTTACTTCCCCTTAGTAAATGTGCCTCTTAGCGTTGTAACTGTATGAGCTGTATCAATGCTGTCATATATGTGTAACTCAATGGTTATCAATGCTGACTTGCAGCACTCGGGTCCTGGGTTCAATTCTGGCCAGGGCCTTGTCCGTGTGGAGCACAGTGAGAGGTTAGCTTGGGTTAAAGCACCACTGTGAGTTTAATGAGGAAGGGGGAGGGCATCCCGCTCGGTACAGTAATGCTGAGTATACATTTTCCCTTGCATTATCCACTGATCCACAGCATGCTCTTTCAACTCGAAATCCTTTCTCTGTATAGTCATGCTGAAATATAAATGAACAGATAGAGAAAAAAAGAGAAATGCAGCTGGTGTGCGCTACATTGTTTCAATAGTCAGAACCAGCAGTGCAGAGACATTACAAATATATGTTAAAGCCACACAGAATACATGCGATGAATAGATATTGGAAAGAAGCTTAATAGTCCATTTATCTCATTAGGTAAAACTATATTTACCTCCCCTTTTAAATAAAGCTGATTGAACCGGTTATAATAATGATGTTTTAAATTATTATAGGTTTAACTATTGTGTCCCTGCTGAACACTGAAATCAGTTGCTTGATCTAACAAACAGAAGGATAATCTCATTTATTATAAGAATGTCCAGTTTCAGGGCAGATTTTGGCTCCAGGGGAACTCCACCATTGCCTGAGAATCTGTATTAATCAATTAGAGGAATAAAGTGATGGTTTACCTTTAAATTAACTTTTAGTATGTTATAGAACGGCCAGTTCTAAGCAACCTTTCAATTAGTCTTCCTTATTTGTTTTTTTTACAGTTTTTATAATTATTTGCCTTCTCCTTCTCACTTTTTCCAGATTTCAAATGGGGGTCACTGACCCCCATTTGTAAAGCTACAAATTTATAGTTATTGCTACTTTTTAATTTTCATCCTTCTATTCAGGCCCTCCCCTATTCATATTCCAGTCTCTTATTTAAATCATGACATGGTTGCTATTGGAATTTGGACCCTAGGAACCAGATTGCTGACAACTGCAAAGTGGAGAGCTGCTGAATAAAAAGCTAAAAAACTCAAACCCCACAAAAATACATTATCTCAGAATATCCCACTCTACATCTTACTAAAAGTTAACTCAAAGGTGAACGACCCCTTTAAGGATAGTTGAAGATAGTATTGAAGAAAGAGACCTTTTAAACCCACGTTCCATAGTGATGATGTCACAATTCCCTTTCTCGACTCCTGTATAATAAATGAGTAAAATCACACTGATTTAATTGCACAGGAGATATACAGCACTGAGGTTATCCTTTATCTATATGATGCCTGTTATTACCCTTTATTTATTTAATGCCCCCCATTGATGGTTTGTTTTTTAACTGATTTTCTTTTATGTCTCGGATCGCTTTGAACTTATACCCTGACCTCTCTGTTCCTTTAAGTCTCATATTCAGATGCTCTCAGAGAGATTCATATCATTGAGTTTCACTCTTACTAATATTTGTATGTCACAATGTGACTGTATCTATAGGGGGGGATGCAGGTCTTTGAGTGCTATAGGGGACAAAAAAACATGCTCCATTTTTTGGCTGCGCCCTGATCTTTGTAAACGAGGCACCAGAATATTTCTGCAGCCCTTATTTATCAAAGACAGAGAGAATCGATATGGCAGCTCCATCACTGGTGCCTCAACACAGAGGTTGATAGCAATAATATTATGTATACACAATAATCTTTCTACTTTTCTAAAATACACTAAATTTGGGGTTATTTACTCTTCAAAAGAGGAGCCAAGAGCATTAGGCTAATGCAAATTAGAATTAAGATGGCCATGTGCCTTCTTTGTTATTTTCTTCATTTATTTCTAGATATTTACATAGTGCCAACACATTGACACAGAAGAATATTCTACAGAGAATATATATCATTCCTAACTGACCTTGCCCCAGTGGAGCTTACAATCTAAGGTCCCTATCCCATTCACATACATTAGAGACAATTTTATCTGGAGCCAATTAACCTGAATGCATTTGGAGTGTGGGAGGAAATCTGGAGTACCCGGCACAGAGAGAACATACACAGTGTCGGACTGGGACACCAGGAGCCCATCCAAAAACCTTAGATTCTTCCTCTTCTCACTCAACTCTATTCTCCTAGTCTTTATTCTTTACAGAATATAATTGATTATTCCATCTATTTAGCCTCTTTTTCTCATAGAAATAGGAAATGGCCATGAAATATTCCAAATGTTAAGCAGCACAAGGGCCCACTGACACCTGGGCCCATCGGGAGTTTTCCTGGTATCCCTGTGGGCCAGTCCAACACTGAACATACAGACTCCTTGCAGATAGCACCCAGTCTGGAATCCACTCCACTGCTGCCCACTGTGAGATCCACTTGTTAAGTGAGCTTGCCTGACAGATCTCTATAGGCCCTTGGTATGATCCAATCATTGGCTCTTGAGACAAATCAAATCTGCCTGATTAGGCCCAGTTGGTGGGCAGAGATGCTCTGGGTTGGTGAGTTTATGGCAGGAGCAGACTAATAAGGGAACCCTGAATTAGGGTAAGGGGACACTTTTCTATTTTTGGAGATTAGTCGGTCAGTGACAAATAGCTCCTTCTTCGGGCGACTAATCTCCCAGAATTGACTTCCTGACGGCTAGAATCCAAATCTCTGGCGGGATGGCACTCAGAGTGCTTCGTTTTTCGAAGTCGCCCAAAGTTGCCTCACGAGGAAACCGAAAGCCGAAGCGATCCGACTGCCACCCTGCCGGGAATTTATAATAATAAAACTAACACCTATAAGATTAGAAATCAGCAAATTGCCCTTTTCACTTGCAAGAAAATTTAAATTAGTAAAAACAAATCATTTTTAGGGATAGTTCAGTTTTTTGTGTCAGAGGAAAAAAAAATTTCTGAAGCAAATAAGAAAATGAAAAAATGAAAACAAATACAGGTATGGGATCCGTTATCTGGAAATCCGTTATCCAGAAAGCTCTGGATGGCAAGGCCGTCTCCCATAGACTCCATTTTATCCAAATAATCCAAATTTTTCAAAATGATTCCCTTTTTCTGTGTAATAATAAAACAGTAGCTTGTACTTGATCCCAACTAAGATATAATCATCATCATCATTTATTTATATAGCGCTGTCAAGATACGCAGTGCTTTTTTAATCCTTATTGGAAGCAAAACCAGCCTATTGAGTTTATTTAATGTTTACATGATTTTCTAGTAGACTTAAGGTATGAAGATCCAAATTACAGAAAGATCCCTTATCTGGAAAACCCCAGGTCCCGAGCATTCTGGGTAACAGGTTCCATACATGTATGAATAATAATAATAATAATAATAATAATAATAATAATAATAATAATAATAGACCCACGATGACAAAAAAATGCAATAGAAAATGAAAAGTAGAATATTGGGTTTATTTAATGTTTACATGATTTTTTAGTACGCTTAAGGTATGATCTATATTATGGAAAGATCAATTATCCAGAAAACCCCAGACATTTTGGATAACAGGTTCCATACCTGTACCGGGAACCAAAACTGTACTAAATTCTACAGATGGGGCAGAGTTATAGTACTTCCTTGTGTCTCTGTATATATTTTAATATATGATAAAATTCTTCTAGTCCTGGCTCATTTAGACTGACATTAATACTTGCTACAGAACAGTCTATTACTGATTTCATTTCTCCTGCATTGGGAATTTAGGTAATAATTTACATTTCTAAATGAAAGCAGAACAGGCAGTCATTCTTCTAATACTTTTCCCTTATCTCTGTTTCTTTATATTTAATATATTACCTATACTAATCTTATATATATACATATATATATATATATATATATATATATATATATATATATATATATATATATATATATATATTATATATGATAATCTCTATTCTTTTAAAGGAGGCGAGGGCAGAGCAACCCATATACAGGTATGGGATCCGTTATCCAGAACCTGTTATCCAGGAAGCTCCGAATTATGGAAAGGTCGTCTCCCATTGACTCAATTTTTTTTAAAATAATTCACATTTTTTTAAATGATTTCCTTTTTCTCTGTAATAATAAGTATCTAGTACCTCGTACTTGATCCCAACTAAGATATAATTAATCCTTATCGGAAGAAAATTCTGCCTAATGGGTTTGTCTATCTCTATATCTATCTATATATCTATCATCTATCTATCATTTATCATCTACAGGTATTGGATCTGTTATCTGGAAACCCCTTATCCAGAAAACTCTGAATTATGCATAGGCAAGCTCTCACAGACATTTTATCCAAATAATCCAATTTTTTTAAAATGATTTCCTTTTTCTGTGTAATAATAAAACAGTAACTTGTACTTGATCCCAACTAAGATATAATTAATCCTTATTGGAAACAAAACCAGCCATTTGGGATTATTTAATGTTTACATGATTTTCTAGTAGACTTAAGGTATGAAGATCCAAAATACAGAAAGATCCATTATCCGGAAAACCCCAGGTCCCGAGCATTCTGGATAACAGGTCCCATACCTGTATTTATTTTCCTTATAATGTGTGATCATAAAAATTGCATACAGAATTATTTCTAAAATCTTCTTGCAGAACGAGGGTGGTATAAGTCTGTATACACGTTGTTGGGGGCACAGGCTGGCAGGTAAGTGTATGTAAGTGTATAAAGGGGAGAGTAAAATGCAGATATGAGTAGGTGGGATATAATGGTGCAATAATGACTCTAACTGACATATTCTTGGAAGCGTTAGCACCAAATCTCCAAAGAAATTGACAAAGGCGGCTCGGCAATTAATCATAAAGATATAAAATCACAGAAGGAACGGGGACGACTGTTGATTGCGGCATTAAATAATCGTTTGCAGATGATTGAAAGCCATTATGATTTATTGGTGTGTTTACTCCGAGCAGTAAAGACAATAATTACTAGCACGGCTAACACACACACACACAGACACACACTTGCACACACAACCGTTATAGACTGAGACCGACAAAAAATAAGAATTAACAGTAAAATGCATTTTTTTAAATGCAAATGTGGTTTATATCAGTGTGCTGAATAATGCCAGTGATCGAGAGTGAGCAGAGGGTAATAAAGAGAATTCAAATCAATAGATTTTTCTGTGCAGTGGGCGGGTGGGTGTTAGAGATCCAGCTCCTCTGCTAAAGCTAATAGAAATCTGCATTTAACCACTTGAAGGACAAAGTACAATAGGTACAGTACATACTAGATATTTCCTTAAAGTGAATAAGTCTCCAGTTAGTCTGTAGAGTTGATCTTGCACTTACCCACCTAAACAAGCAAGTGATAGACTCAGGATGGTGATGCAGTGAGTGGTTAGTGTTGCAGCACTGGAGTTGTGATGTGGGTTCAATTCTGAGTGGCACAATATCATATCTACATAGAATTTGTATGTTTTCATCTGGGGGCTCTGTTTTTCTTCTAAGGGTCAGGCCACACGAGCAGATTCGGGGAGATTTGTCGCCCCGGTGACAAATCTCCTCTTCTTCGGGGGACAATCTCCCCGAACTGCCTTCCCCCTGCCCTCCGTTGGCTAAAATGAAAATCACCTGGGGGAAGGACATGTGGCGCTTCATTTTCCGAAGTCGCCCGAATTTACCTCACGAGGAAACCAGTAGGATCTGTAGCATGCACGCCTTACAAACAAGGCTGCCTTTAAATTAACTTTTAGGGGCAGATTCACTAACTTCGAGTGAAGGATTCGAATGAAAAAAATTTGAATTTCGAAGTATTTTTTGGGTACTTCGACCATCGAATTGGTTAAATTCGTTCGAATTCGAACGAAATCGAACGAATCGAAGTAAAAATCGTTCGACTATTCGACCATTCGATAGTCGAAGTACTTTCCCTTTAAAAAAAACTTCGACCCCCTACTTTGGCAGATAAAACCTACCGAAGTCAATGTTAGCCTATGGGGAAGGTCCCCATAGGTTTGCTAACCTTTTTTTGATCGAAGGATTTTCCTTCGATCGTTGGATTAAAATCCTTCGAATCGTTCGATTCGAAGGATTTAATCGTTCGATCGAACGAAAAATCCTTCGATCGATCGATCGCAGGATTAGCGCTAAATCCTTCGACTTCGATATTCGAAGTCGAAGGATTTCAATTCGAGGGTCGAATTTCGAAGTATTTTTAACTTCGAAATTCGACCCTTAGTGAATCTGCCCCTTAGTATCATCTAGAGAGTGATATTCTTATATCATTGGTTTTCATTTGTTATTTTTTGTGGTTTCTCGGTTATTTCGCTTTTTATTCAGCAGCTCTCCAGTTTGTAATTTGAGCAATCTGGTTGCTAGGGTCCAAATCACCCTAACAACCATGCATTGATTTGGATAAGAGACTGGAATATGAATAGGAGAGGCCTGAATAGAAAAAATGAATAATAAAAAGTAGCAGTAACAATACATTTGTAGCCTTACAGAGCAGTTTATGTTGGGTTTAGTGAAGAGTCAGAAGAAAAAGGCAAATAATTTTAAAACTATAAAAAAATAAAGACCAATTGAAAAGTTGCTTAGAATGATCCATTCTATAACATACTAAAATCTATCTGAAAGGTGAAATACTGTAGGGTCAGGATGATGAATAGAACTAAGGAAAAATTGTGGCAGGCTAAACATACATTCAAGGGCGATCCTGGCCCCTCCGCCGCCTGAGGCAGCAGCAGTTGCTGCTGCCCCCCCTCCCCCGGAAATTCGCTCTTAAAGTACCAGGAGCAGCATTTTTGCTGCCCCTGGTACCTAGGCGACAGCCTCAACTTGCCTCATTGGCGAAGCACCCCTGCATACATTCAACTCTTTTCTGAAGGATTAGGGCATATGGGGGCTGTGCAAAGAATGAGGAATTCCTTAGCAACCAATCAGCAATGAGTCTTGATCCCTGTAGTGCAATTTAAGGGGGTTATGTAATAAAAGGCTCTAAGTTTGCCCAGGAGCAGTGACCCATAGCAACCAATCAGCAGGCAGCATTTACTGGTCACCTGTTCAAGCATCTTATTGTTGCTATGGGTCACTGCTCCTGGGCAAACTTAGTGGGGGACATTTATCAACACTGGGCAAATTTGCCCATGGGCAGTAACTGATGGCAACCCAATGAAAATTTCTGCATTCATTGTTCTACTAGCAGCTGACTATTAATAGCTAATCACTGATTGGTTGCTATAGGTAACTGCCAATGGGCAAATTTGGTCAGTTTTGATAAATGAGCCCCAGTGCCTTTTATTACATATAGTGGTAAGAAAATAAAAAGCAAATATTTTATTTGGTTAAATGGGTAACATTTCTAATGAATTAGTGCCTGTGTATTTAAACCAGCTGCCTATGTTGTTCCCTCCTTCATTCCTCTGTCCCCACTAGCAAAATTGTATGAACCCCTAAAACAGTGATTGTTGGTCTGGGCCCCTTTACCTAATGACAAGGCCACAGATATAGGAAACATTTTTTTGTAGCAGCCATAGTTCCATTCCACAGTTGAAGAACCACCGCAAACAGTTGTGCGGCTGTTTATATAATTCAGAGACAATTCCTTGGTGACTTTCCTTGGTGGGGAGTTAAAAATTTAATATATATTTATTTATGCAAAAAAATAGAAACAGCTACATTTCAAGCAGAGTTCTGAAATGTGAAACCTGCCTGCACTTTCTTTACAGCAATGAAGTCCAAGGGTAATTTGGGATCCGTTAGTCAGTGTCGGACTGGGACACCAGGTCCAGGGGCCCACCCAAAAACCTTAGACCAGGGGCCCACTCTCAGTACTATTATTCTTCCTCTTCTCACTCAACCTCTATTCTCCTAGTCTCTTTTAGTTATACATACTATAACCTATTATTCCATCTATTTAGCCTCTTTGTTCTCATAGAAATAGGGAATGACCATGAAATAGGCCAAATGTTTAGCAGCACAAGGGCCCACAGACACCTGGACCCACCGGGAGTTTTCCTGGTATCCTGGTGGATCAGTCCGACATTGCTGTTAGCTGCTGGGATGGGAAGCAGTAGATCCCCATTATTGAGATCTGTAGACAAGCGTCTGTCCTTCTATTTCATGTGCCGATATTTATTTCAGTACAATGTGAGTTTGTAGCACAGTAAGAGCATGATCACAAGGTATATAAGGTGGTCAATGTCCATAGGATTGTGTTGCTAAGTGTAACCCCCCCATAAGTCTGGACACCCCTGCTCTATAGCAATAAAAGAATAATAGGCTTTGCCCCGGGTGCATCTGAGCTCATTTATCAAGCAACAGATACTTATCTTAAAAGCACTTAGTAGTTTGCCTCGAGGAAAGTTGTATTAATTGAGTTCCTACATGCGTCTCTAGATTCCTTAATGGTCGAATGTAATCACTGTGTTTTATTATATAGTTGTATATAGTACAGAAGAATACCTATAGGGTGATGCCTTAATAGATATAGAACTAGGCCGCGCTAGGTGCAAATATTGGTGCAGAACTTCATTCAGTGAAATACTCAATGTGCCAATGTGCCTATTGTACCTGGTCTGCGAAAAAAGGGGCTCAAAGCACAGCACCCTCACAAAATAGGGGACTTGTACCTGGAGGTAATTCCAGGGTTCCCTTTGCATGTTGTGCCCCTATTTGCCCAATTAAATTGTGCACAAATGCTGCCATTGATCTATATGCTTCGGCATCCCCTTATTGGCAAATTCCTACAGTTTTGCATAATGGGTTCAAGTGTTGTGCCTGCACTAAAGAATTGGGATTAAGTTGCAATCACAAGAATCTTGCCCATGCACAATTCAACTACAATGCTGCATTGGAGAAACCCTAAAAAGAAACATAATTAATAAAAACTGTAGACTCACACTCAATAGGGGTCATTTTCGACCACAACTGCGGTTGCAAAACCCCTAAATTAGCTGCGCTCAGAAGCTCAATAAATTTAATTCATTGAAAGTATGTGTCAACATGGACTCATGGGAGAAAAGCTGAATTGTTGGTAAAAATCATGGGTATTGAAATTGCACATAGCACACTGCACTTTCAGTCATAAGCAAACCCTTTGGTTGCTGGGGTCAGTGACCCTAACACCCGGATTACCCTTTTTTAAATTGCAGAGCAGCGAAGAGCAGAATTGGACTGAAAACCGTCAAAATTACTTAGAATAAGTTCATATTTTACATCCTAAATCAATATTTTAAGGTGAATGAAATCTTGCACCTACCAAGGGATGCCACACCTAGGATCAGACTGGGCCACCAGGATATTGGGAAAAAACCCAGTGGGCCCCAGCCTTCATGGGCCCCCACTGACCCAGATTTGCTCCCTGTGGATATGGGTATGTAGGGGAGATAGAAGTTGCAAGGGGGGCCCTTGACATTGCAGCCCACCCAGGGGCGCTCCGCCAATGAGGCAAATTGAGGCACTCACCGGCAAAAATGCCGCTCCTGGTAACTATGAGCCGAATTTCCGGTTTCAACCCGGAAATTCGGCTCTTCTAGTGCAGAGAACCCAATTGCGCTCTCTGCACTAGTGACGTGGACCCCCCGACCCCCGTCCGGCTCTGAAGGTGAGTGAGACGAGGGCGGTAAAAACAAAGGCCGCCTCGGGCAGCAAATTGGGCAGGATCGCCCCTGAGCCCACCCCAGTTCGACGCTGGCCATAGTCCCTGTCTATTTGTTTGAAGGTGGATTATAAAATCAGTGGCGATATGGTGAGGTGTGGGAAAGGAGACAATGGCACTTTAGTGCAAGGCAGAATATGCAAGTATGGGTATATGAATAAGGGAGTGATCACTGAAATGCGTCAGGCATTACCGACAGCAGTATGTTGCAATAAACCTGCATTTTTATCCAGAGTGTCGTCCATCTTCAGGATTTTGCTGCATGGATAATAACATATATAAAGAAACTACATATTAATGCACGTAGTAGCCTTGGCCGCCAACACCCATATTGCACAAAGACACAGCAGTGATTTTAGGTGTGGACGTTCCATCTTCCGTGCCCATCTCTAATGAATTTTCCTCCTTGCTCGCTCCATGTGGAAATGCACTCTGCTGTGCTCGACAATATTCTCCCCTGTCATTTTAAGTATGATGCATAATGTGTGAATATCAGCCGCTGCTCAGCCTTTGTTATGTTCCTCCAGTGATCACGGTGCATTTTTGGAGGAAGTCTTAATCGAGCACTTAAGCGGCAATGCCCTGGAGAGAAGGCCTGTGGATCGCTGTGTATCCTGAGCGCTGCTCAGCCGGTAGCACCAAACTCCCATAAGCGCTTTTACTGCAACATCATTAGGCCATTATGGTCAACGATTCCCTTTTACTTCCTTAGATGCCTTTTTGTTTCCAAGCCTGGTATGAAAGTGATATGTAATTCGATGATCTAAGAAGCTCTTGTTTGTTTCATTCGACTGTATTAATTTATATTGCGCTGATTATTGCTTTACCAAGAGAGTATATAATTGGAGTGCTGTAGGGCGGTGTCTTACACGTTGGGATCAATACGTTGGTTTTAATCACGCTGAATTGGGCATGGGACGAAATGCGGTGCCTTAAGGAGTCTTTTATTTCCTTCTCGTAGTGTTGGGGAATCTAATCAATGTGTCGCGTATAATTATGTTCTTGCAGCCTACCTGCTATTAATCATGCCCATGTAGAGAAGTTACTCCACATGATAATCACTGGGGGAAAACCATGTCACCTTATTTCTTCAGAGGAAGAATTACAGCCATGTGCTTAAACATACAAACATGTAAATGACATATAAACACCAGATGTTCTTCACTCACGCTCAAGTAATGGGCCAGACTCAATTCAGTGAGTAAAGGGTTTATTTTGTGAAAACTCATGCACGAGATTCAATTCGAGTTGCAGTTCAGTTGAGAAAAACGTATCTCACTTTGGGCCAGATTCAATATAGTGAGAAAAGGGTGAAGGGTTTATCTAAGATTCAATTCAGAAAAAGTTATCTCATTGTTTATCAGGTGAAAACCCTATTGAAGTCTATAAAAAGAACTGGAACTGAATTTGGAGAAGAGGTTTTTTCTCCTCAAATTGAATCTTGAGTTTTCAAGTGATAAACCAGGAGATTTTGAATCTGGCCCTTTTTATCACATGAAACTCTATTGAAGTCTATAAGAAAGCAGATTCAATTCAGTGAGAAAAAGTTATCTCATGGTTTATGATGTGAAAAATTATGAGATTCAATTAGAGGAGAAAATACTTTTCTCCACATTCAGTTCCAATTTTTTCCCATAGGCTTCAATAGAATTTTCATGTGATAAACCGTGAGATAAGTTTTTCTGAATTGAATTGCATCTCAAATTGAATCTCGTCCATGAGTTTTCACATGAAAACCCTTTTTCTCCTCGAATTGAATCTCGTCCATGAGTTTTCACTTGATAAATGATGAGATTTCACCATGACCTGAAAAGTCATGGACTGGATTAAATGGGAGATGCAATTTATATCAGAAAAACGTATCTCACTGTTTATCACGTGACAACTCAATTGAAGTCTATGGGAAAAAATTGGAACTCAATTTGGAGAAAAGTTTTTTTCTCCTTGAACTGAATTTCTTCCACGAGTGATAAACCATGAGATAACTTTTTCTCACTGAATTGAATGTGGCCCAATGTCTGAAGACTCATATTGACGAGGAAGGTTTAAAAGAGAAAAGCAATTCAGAAATGGGATCTGTTATCCTGGATGATGGCTTTCCAGATAAGGGGTCTTTCTGCTATTTGGGGTACCGTGTCTTTGATAAATTATGAGTCTATGGGAAACAGTAATGCCATATTAGCCTTCCGGATATATACCAAAAACATACCTCTTCAGGAGCAAACTCTTCAGTTGTGGGGACCCAGGGCAAGAGGTGGGTACGAAACACGTAAGGTGGACCGTGTGGGGTCAGTATGTATCAAATTTTTAATAAATAAAACAGTTTATTTTTACTAATGAAAAGCCTGTCGACACATATCTTTGGCTATAACTTTGTGTATGTTGATTGCCTGTGAACTGGGGCAAGTCCCTTTGGTTTGATGGAGGATACAAAGAGATCAGGCGTGGATTCCCAACCAAATATTGTTGTATGTACAAGTGCCCAAATAGATTGTAGGTCACCTCAACTCTTACACCAGAAGATCAGCTTGTAGTTGAGGTTGACAAAGCAAGTGGACCTTTATCTTTTGACCATATTCATGCTGGTGCAAGATGGGCTGATCCAATAGTTGGTCCTTGGCCAGTGATCATAATAAAGACCTATGGAGACCTGTAGGGAGAAGACCATATCCAAGGGCTATTGTGGTCCTCAACCAATGGGATTTTCAAACCTGTTGGTCATCCATTTACAGCTATACACAGGCCAATCAGCTACTGACTTGATCTGGAGGGACCTAGCCAACAGCTAGTTTTTGCCTGTTTGTGGCCAACCTTATATTTCCATGGGCTCAATGACAGTCCTTGTGGTTTTTTCTGCAGGCGGCAGTTGCAATTTGTTGTATTAGTGCAAATTGTTTCAATAATTTCTTTTATTTGAGAACAAATCTCTGATGTTTGCAAAAACTAATGAATGACATGTGATAAAAAAGGGCACTCTGTATTTATAGAGTTGGGGGGTTTGTAGTGCCCAAGGATTCCTCTACTAAAAGAAATACAGGCTAATCCTTCTTAGAAACATTTAACCCACCTGTCTCAATTTGTTACGTATCACATGGCCACAATGAAAGAAGATGGGTCTCTGGCAATGCAGAGAGGATGAGACCTCTGTGTAGGGGTGGGCAGGCTATCACAAAACCTGTATCCTCAAGGAGAGTCAAGAAACCTCCTTAATAATATACATTAAATTATTTATATATACTGCCTCTTCCCACTGCACATTATAAGATGCAATAGATCCCCTTCGATCTGCCTTGCTGAGGGTTTCTAACTCTGTTTCTGAGGAAAGTGCCATTAGTTGGATTCAGATGATTGGGCCATTTAGTAGGCAAAGGATAATTAGATATCTATATGTATAGTATTGTATACAGAAGTAGCATTTCATATATACTTATATACTACAGTTGGTGTATTTTTTTCTTTACAGTGCCTGCAGAATAAGGTCACATCTGTTTAATCTAAGGGAAGATGCCTATATTTCCCTTTTTTAAACTGAACACAGAAAAGTGCCAAGATCACCCACAAAATATCCAAAATAGATTCCGAATGGCATCATGCAACATGAGTACTTAGTGTTTAGTAAACAGAGCCCTCAGCCTTCAGGTATTGCTATAGCTCAGCTCCTACTGCTAAGAGTATGGAGAACAAACCATAGTCCCTTCTCAGTCTGCTTGCCTTAAGCAGTCGCATCTATTAGCCAGAGCCAATCAATGAGAGAAGATGTGCGCCTACCATTAACTCATTTACAGCATAAAATCTAAAACAGAGACCGGGGGAAGACTTGTACAGCTCCGGTTAAAGATAATTAGCACCAGTGAGAAAACTTTTAAAGACTAAAATCAATAGGGACAAACAGTTTTTAAAGCCCCACCGAAAGAGACAAGCCTGCTGCTAATCATAGTGAGACAGACGGAGAGAGATGGATTTCCCTAAATGGAACCAATGCCCTAATGTGGTTTAGAATACGTGTTAGGGCTGATTAAGTTTGTACGTGCAGTTACGGGATAATTCGACATCTTATTAATGAACTGCCAGCCACAGGGGATTAGAGAAGTTGAGTTACGTTTTCCTTATTGTTTCGTTGGCTGAAACTTCAGCTGAATAATTTTTTTTTTTGCAGTGACACCAAGGGACCAATTTATCAATGGTCAAGAGTCTCAAAAACATTCTCAAAACATTTCTGGAGCTCAGAAGTCCATGAAAACCAATGGACACACAGCATGGGTTACAAGTGGGTGAGTACAATACAAACATATCTAGTACAGGTATAGGATCCCTTATCCAGAAACCTGATATCCAGAAAGCTCCGAATTACAGAATGGCTGTCTCCCATAGACTCCATTGTTTCCAAATAATCCAAATTTTAAAAAATGATTTCCTTTTTCTCTGTAATAATAAAACAGTAGCTTGTACTTGATCCCAACTAAGATATAATTAATCCTTATTGGAAGCAAAACCAGCCTATTGGGTTTATTTAATGTTTAAATGAATTTCTAGTAGACTTAAGGCAGGAAGACCCAAATTAAGGAAAGATCTGTTATCCGGAAAACCTCAGGTCCCGAGCATTCTGGATAACAGGTCCCATATCTGTATAGGTAAATCTAAAACAACTGGACTTGCTGAGTAATCATTGAAGAAGTTTCATTATTTATCCGAGCAGCTTCTTCAGTTCAACCATGACCTGGATGAATGAAAATCTTCATAGTCATATAATACAAACAGAATTTACAGCATTTTCTTTGTCATCTAAAGTACCTATAGTATCACCAGCGGTTGCATTTGGGGAAATCATAGGCTGCACACCTACAGCTGAGACCAGTGATACATTATGCATTAAAAGTCAAAAAAATCAACACCAGTTGTCATTGGTCTTCTATGTTTGTAGTGTCCTGTTTGGAGAAAAGTTGTTTTTTATCCAAGCCCAAAAGAGATTCCTGGTGTGACATGTTGCTAAAAACTATGGGCCCATTTTGAAGCCAATATATTGCCAACTTTACTGTCCCAGTAACATTCATACATGGCTTGAAAGTGCATTGCATCCTACTAGCATGCTGAGATGTGTCTAAATTACTAAGCACAAATGTAGGCGAATGCTGGGCTCATTGTGTTGATGTTTGTGTTTCTGCTTATGACACTGTCTCTGTCTGCTTGAGAGATCCTTCCCCATCCAGGAAGCTGGTGGGGGCCTTTTTCATCAGGAAAAGTGCAGCCCACAAAGCTTTACAAACCTCAAGGGCCTGTTGATGATGTACATTATTTAGCTGGAGTGGTTGGTAATGGTGGGACAGTGTTGCTGCTGGATAGGGGGTTTGATTGATATCCTTTTTCTTACTGGCACTTCCCAGATCACCAGCTATGGAACTGTAAAACCCACAAGCCCATTCATTATAATGACACTGTTCTGCACCCTTGCTTATTGTGTGGTTTTTCTTAGCCTTAACACGGCAATCAGTCTACAGGCTTCCTTCTCCATCTCTAAAAAATGATAATGCTCACCATCATACTATCTGTATGGCCATCTAGTAAATAATTAAATACTGCAGAGTATATGCTGTTTATTTAGTACATACGGTAGATATAAAGAAATGGTGGTGGAGCACCCTGCTATAGTTCCCAGGGCAGCAAATATTCACTCAATCCAAATCTCACCCTAACTGGCCTTCAGGCTGAGCCCCCTTAGCTCATAACAAATTTGCAGATATATAGAAACATTGGGGTAAAAGCCAACCTGATATAGTTACAGGGGTACCCATGGCATAAATAAGCACTCACCCTAAATCTCGTCCTAACTGGTCTTCAGGCTGGGCCCCCTTAGCTCATAACGTTACAGATATATAGAAGCATAAGGGGGAACAGTTGCCCTGCTAATGTTTCAGGGGTACTCAGGGCACAATTAAGCATGCACCACAAATATCACCCTAACTGGTCTTCAGACTGGGCCCCTTAGTTCATTTCAAGGTTAGAGATATATAGAAACATTGGGGTAACAATCACCCTGCTAATGTTTCAGGGGTATACCCAGGGCACAAATAAGCACTCACCCCAAATCTCGCACTAACTGGCCTTCAGGCTGGGCTCCCTTAGTTCATAACAAGGTTACAGATATATAGAAACATTGGGGCAACAGTCAGCCTGCTAATGTTCCAGGGGTACCCACGGTACAAATAAACACTCACCCCAATTCTCACCATAACTGGCCTTCAGGCTCGGCCACCTTAGCTCATAACAAGCCAGGTTACAGATACATAGAAACATTGGGGAAACAGTCACCCTGCTATAGTTCCAGGGGTACCCAGGGTACAAATAAACACTCACCCCAATTCTCCCCATAACTGACCTTCAGGCTGTGCCCCCTCAGCTCATGAAAAGGTTACAGATATATAGAAACATTGGGGCAACAGTCACCCTGCTAAAGTTCCAGGGGTACCCAGGACATAAATAAGCCCTCACCCCAAAAATCATCCTAACTGGCCTTAAGGCCGGGCCCCCTTAGCTCATAACAAGGTTACATGTATATAGAAACATTCAACGATATCCCTTTTTAATGCTGAATGACATTGATCTCTTCAGGTAAGTTTGATAACCACAAATACGCTTAGGTTCTTCTCCATTTATCACTCCCTTTCTTTTTACAGTTATGGGTAAACATTGCCTACGTATTTTTTGAACCTACATGACTGACCATATATTTATTGACTGTGAATTCATCTGCCAAAATAGCTGGCAGTCAGAATGTTGACATAGAGATTATCTTTAGGAAGAATATGAAGGAAGCAGTTTAATAGTAGTAATCGGTCCTTTCTTGACGTGTTCTTTTCTTCTATAACTAGGACATGCAGACCGCCACAGCATAGAATCATAAACTGAAATAAGATAGTGCAGATGTGAAAATAGGAGAAAAAAAAAGAAAAGACTTGTGCATCCTCAGCACAGACGTGATACTCAAACCCCTAGGAGGTTATTCGTTTACCAAAGGGGGATGTGTAGATTGAAAATAACCCACAGGACCGTGCCTTCGGTTACACCAACAGAGAGTGACACGGGGAAAGAGAACGAGGTGCTCCAGGATGAAAGACAGAATGAAACATAAGAAATGCAGACTGAAATATAGTACAGGTTTGTGGAATGGAGGTCAATAAAAGAACAGAGGTGTCGGAAAATGTGGGTAGGAGAGCATTAAATAAGCAAAGTTGGTCAAGAAAAAAAATTTGTTGAAGAAACGGCCCTAGGTAATGTTTTACCATAGTCATTGGTTAAACAAGTGTTTGCCGATTAATCATATATATTTGTTGGTCCAGACATTTAGGATTCAAGCCACCCTAAATTTGCTCAGTTCCCCCAGTAGCTTCTAAAAGGTTCACAGATATATAACAATATGATCTAAACACTTACCAAGCTATGGTTCCAGGAATATACAAGACCAGTTGGCCTTCAGGTTGTCTCCTTATGAGGGCAGCTTCATGTCAGGTAACATCTGGTCGGACAATGGGCTACAGTGAAGGGACTATGTGATGCCAGAGATGCAGTGGATGAGGATTCAGTGATAAACCAGCTCAGATTTGATTTAAAACAGTACACGTGGTGGGCACAGGTTGACTTCATGCTCTTCAAACATGTAGACTATGTAGTTAAGACTGATGCCTCACAGCCCATGGGTGGTGGGTATGAGGTTCAGATCCAACCAAATCTTTTAGTTTCAGCTGAAGCAACATGGATGTGTCAGGTAACTGGTCTGTGCAGGGACCCACCTTGCTAGTATCTGGCCAAAAACTGGCCATACGGCCATCAGGTAGGTTATGAAATTTAGTCGGTTCAGTGCATAAGCTTGTTGAGGCAGCCCTCTCCTGGCGGGACTACATAGACCTCCATAATGATCCAGTGTTTGACAAGGAGGTCAAAATGATTTGATCAGTCTGATTTCGCCCCGTCTGTTGGCTAAATAGGGTAAAAAAACTGCATGGGTCTTCACCAAAGAAGAGGCACTTGCTGTGTATGCCAGGCTTCTAGTAGAGTTAAGTCTAAAGCTTTTCACTACTCAAACGTTTAACCACTCATCCAAGTGGCTTTTTCAGTGGTAGGGAAATTCCCTACCACTCAGTTGAACTGAAGAAGCCACTTGGATGAGTGGTGAAATGTTTTCAAGATAACTCAGAAAGTCCAGTTGCTGTAGACTTAACTCTACTAGATACTGTATATCATGAACTGGATGAACGAGAATCTCCATAGTCACATGCCAGGCGTCTTCATTGTCCTGTGACTTTAAAGCCCATAATGCTAATAATGTGCCCGGTGAGGGACCTGCGAATTGACATGCACCACCAAGATAAATACTCAGGTAACTGGAGATATATCCCCAGGATCCATCCATCAATATGCAACACAAGAGTGCTGTAAATATTTGTGTTTTTGAAAGAAAGCCAGTTCATCAGGAGTGAATTAAAGCTGTTTATTTTACATTAATTGCAGAATTTACAGCACTGATAGAAATAAAATTTAAAAAAAAATCCAGATTAAGCAACATTGCAGACAATACATTGATGTTTAACAAATGCCATCAAAAATAAAAAACAGACTGGAAAAGACAACAAATACAACATATTTCTTTGGATGCATGGATTCATGGAGAAGACTAAGGGTGTTGGGTTAAAGTGCCCTGATGTAGCATCACCAACCAAGGAATCCATATTCAAACTGTTTATCAGACAAGAGACAGGGCCCAGGTTTGTAACAAGTGGAGCCAGAGTGGCCCGACAGTGATTGGGTTTTTATTAAACAGAAAGGAGCATATATACTGTATGTAGTAAATTGTATGAAATATCTCACAACTGTGGGCTGAGCTCAAGGACTGAGCCTGGAGCTTTGGCAGGAGTAGATTATCATGGCTGGAATAGTCAACAACAAACTAGATACAGTGTTTAGGTGTTACAGAATAGAAATGCACCACTCAAGGGAAATTTGAACAGATTTATGGGTATCTTCCATCTGTTAAACATATCAGACTGTGAAGTATGACCTCTGTGTGTGAGGGGGCACATTGAATGCACAGAAGATTTTTTTTCTGGTAGTTATACATAGGAATGGGTATACAGATAGCTAGAATCTCAGCCATAAAGCAGGGTGGTACTGTTGCTTACAATGGGGATAAGATAGAATCTGTGCAGCCACTGGGACAGAATGTTCTGTTATACAGATAGCTAGAATCTCAGCCATAAAGCACGGCAGAACTGCTGCTTACAATGGAGATCCCCGTATCTGATGCCAGGACTATTGTAGCCAACTCCACTATGTACAAATGCCAACACTCAAAGTAGAAACATTCTGTGCATTCAACTGGCAATTTCCTCAGCTTTTATCACAATAAAGAGGTAATAATTGGAAGAAAAAAACATTTTTGTAAGAACTGTCATATTTAATCAGAGTAATATGATTTTCTCAACACACATCGTATCGTCTGACTTTCATATACAAGATGACCCACAGATTTAATACAATATAGGATTAAAAAAAACACTGTTTTCTTTGTTCGTATTGATTTCCCAATAATACATATTTTTTTAAAAAAAGTTTTTTTTAAAAAAAAAAAAAAAAAAAGTCATGACATTCCCATTGGCTTGAGAACAGAAGGCAATAAGTACAATTGGCAAATATAACAGAAATGAATTTGGCAAAAACATTATAAAAAAAAAACATTTTCAGTTTTAAAAGACAGAAAACACAGAGAACCCAGGCAGCCCCAGGCAAAGTAAAAAGGTATAAATATTGAGTGAAAAAAAAGTTGGTTTATTTGGCAAAATAAGGAAAATGGGTTCTTTGGCATATAAAACAAAACAAACAAATAAAAAACAAGACTGACGTCCCGTCTTGTTTGAATATTGGGGCATTGGTTTGATGGGTTACAGCTCCAGAAATCAACGACAGGAACCAAAATGGTTGTTTTTATCATTTTACAAAATAATTCCCCTTCCCACTCCCCCTTTAATGTATCTTCAATACTAGTGCTACTGACAAGTCCTTTTACCAACAGAATGTTCTTTGGCAAACTTATTGGCTTTCACTCACAAGTACAGGTATGGGACCTGTTATCCAGAATGCTCGGGACCTGGGGCTTTCTGGATAATGGATCTTTCAGTAATTTAGATCTTCATACCTTAAGTCTACTAGAAAAACATGTTAACATTAAATAAACCCAATAGGCTGGTTTTGCCTCCAATAAGGATTAATTATATCTTAGTTGGGCTACTGTTTTATTATTACAGAGAAAAAGGAAATCGTTTTTAAAAATTTGGTACAAATAAACATAATTGAAAAGAAAGAAAAATTTGGATTATAATGAAGTCTATGTTCATTCTGTAATTTGGAACTTTCTGGATAACAAGTTTCCGGATAACAGGTCCTATACCTGTACTGTTTTATTATTACAGAGAAAAAGGGAAATTGTTTTTAAAAAATTGGATTATTTGGATAAAATGGAGTATATGGGAGATGGCCTTTCCATAATTAGGAGATTTCTGGATAACGGGTTTCCGGATAATGCATCCCATACCTGTATATGTCACGGGTGTCTATGGCAAAAACGGGGAATTCCAGGGCTTGTGTAGATGCTGCTGGAATTTCTAGGGTAAAGGATCCGTAACACTAAAATGGGCTTTATACACATTTTAATATAATACTATAAATTGTGTCTTTGCTTCATAGGCTTAAATATAGTTTATATAAATAGGCTGCTATTTAGGTATAAGTAAAGCCTATTACCCCATTTTAACCTGAATGGCTGCTCCCTTATATGGGTTGCCACCTTCTGCCCCCTGGGCAGGGGGTGGAGCCGTGACATAATGGGGGGCGGGTGATTGATGCTGCAGGGGCGGGTCATGATGTCAGGAGCAGGGCTATGTTGATTTTCCGACGCCACGTCAATCATAGGAAATCCTGCACGGTTTTCCTAATTTGGAAACCCGGACAGGCAGTTTTGATCCGGACAGCCCTTCTGGTCAAAACCGGACAGGTGGCAACCCAACTCCCATAGCTATGCAGTCGCTTGTTTATATAAACTTTATTTAAGTCTCCTGAAAAATCTGAAATAACAGATAAGCCGTCACTCTTTGGTGTTACTGATCTGGAAATATTGGAGCATTGGATCTTATTAAAGAAACGATTGCGGTTATTAAATATGTCAACATAAAACAATAATTGCACATACAGTGGGTGATATAATTGCAGCTCCAGGTCAAGGCACCCATGGAAAAAATCAATCAGATGTAGGTTCCCACAATAGCTGATTGGTTGCTATGGGTTACAAGACCTTTAGTTGCTGATTACACGCCCCTGGGTTTTTGCGGTAACATTGATAACGGTAACAGTGTTGGGCTGACGTACATCTGCATAGGGCAAACACTTCTCTTCTTACCCTGTGCAGAACTTTGGTATTGTTAGCTGTTGATTTGACTGAACCATTGGGTGCAGTTTCCATATTCACTAGTTTTTTTCTATTTTTATTATTATTTTTTTTCCAAATCTGATTCCACAAAACATAGAACGGGACAGTAGACGGTGTCTGAAGAGGATTGTGTACAACCAATGATTGGTAAGGAAAGTAGAGAAATCAGAAGGAACAGTGAAGGAGAGAATTGCCTGGTTCAACTCCAGTCTTGAATCAACATACTCCAGTAGACTCATGTCAGCTTTGGAACCTGATCATTAACTGTATATATTACACAAAAGCCATGAATATCCTATAAATGATAACCTTCTAAACGGTGACTGCTGATGTCATCGGTTATAAACGGTGAGTAGTGATGTAAGTTTGGTCACATGACTCACTAAAACCTATGTACTATAATAAGTAAAGTTGTTGGAAAATATGAGGATATTAGAAGTAAACTCTGAGTTCCGTGACTTGTATAATGTAATATTATAATGTATATTTTATATGGTCATGGAACTCCTCGGTGACTTATCCTTATATTTTACAATAGGGGGTACTTTATTCACTATATAATACTCAATAGCTGTGAATATCATGTAAAATATATCCTTACAAATGTCGCTTAGTGATGTCATCAGTTAAAATCAGTGCGTAATGATGTAATTGACTGAATAAGCCCGAGTGCCTTTATACAGGTCCCGCAATTCCTTAATGACTTCCATTATCCTCCCATTTTAAAAGAATGTCTCCATTATTGAGTCATGTGATAAGAATGACATCACTAAGCACTGATTATAACTGATGACATCACTAAGCACCATTACAGGATACTCACAACTCTTGGGACTCCTTGTCAACTTCTATTATCACATTATTCCCAATATATCTCGCTATATATTGGCATGCACCATCTTCCATCTTGGAATTAACTATGAATAGGACAAAGACATCGGTATATTGAGATATCTTGAAGCTCAACTTTACAATATTATATGTTTATTGAATTATTAGTCTGCCTGACCTGCATCTGCATCGGTTGTTAGGTTCACTGACCCCGGCAACCAAAAAAAAAAACCCCAGATAGATTGCGGGGCTTCAGATTTATTTTTATTGCTTATATGCCTATGCTTTTTTTTAATCATTATCCATTCTTAGTTTCTAACTGTGGCCTGGCTGTTATGGTGATTAAGCCTTAGAAACCAAACAGCTACTACGATTCAAAGCCTGACAGCTACACGACAAAAATGGAAATAATTGAAAAAACACAATAAATTACAAAATATGGAGGCCAAATGCCAATTGTCCTATAATACCTGTATCTCCATCATACTAAATCCATTTTAATTTCAATTTAATTTTAAGTAGGGGGCCTTATCTATCAAAATTCGAATAGAAAAACTGAATTAAATAAAAAATCGACCAAACTAGAATCCACAATAGGACCTTATTTATTATTTAAAAAGCATGATTTAATTGAATCGGGGACAAACACAAAAAAATCTAACGATAATCCGAATCGTATGATTTTTTTTCCGAGTTTTTTCCTGAATCACTCGATTTTTTTGGATTTCTGCCTGAATAGTTTGGATTTTCAAGGCTAATTCCAGCGCAGACCACAGAAACTTCCAAATAGGATAGGGACCTCTCCCATTGACTTATATACAACCTCGGTAGGTCTGAGATGCTGGATATTCAGATTCACACTTTTTCCATTCTTGGGGTATAATAAATCTTAAAAATGTGAGTTTTTTCTGGCACTAAAAACTAAAATTTTTGGAGTTTTTGGCATTTAGACTTTAATAAATAACCCTCTCATTGTTAGGTCAGTAAAGGAAGTTAGTGAGCAGCCAAACTGATCAGAAGATGGTATTGTTGTTTCAAACAGAATTTATTAGCAGTGCACAAATTGATAATGTGTTAAAAAAAAAAACAAATAATATAACAGGTTCCAAAGCTGAAATAAGTTTAATTGGAGAAAAGAATGGGATTTATTTAAAAATGTTGCCATTTGGCCCCACAATAAATGATGCTTCTACTATTAATGTCTTCCCCATGCATTAAAATAATGATGGACAACCTGCTGGTGTCCGAATGCTACAGAACTGCAACTCTCAGAACCAACCAGCTGATGTGGAGCTTTGTAGTCCAACAACATCTAGAGGCAGGAAGGTTACCGGTACTGGCATTAAATCATAGCTCTGCTTGTTGAACCCTGATTTTAATACAGAACAACTTCCAAATCACAAAACAGGGTAAAATATCATTTTCTCAACAAAGCAAATTCGATTCTTTTGGGCCAGAGCGCAAGTGGGTGCCCTGCTCAGCAACGCCACCCTCCACCCCACTCAGGCATTAAAAGACGTTAATACAGATTGTTTCATCAGCAACACAAACAAACAAATAGGAAATTGTAAACTTTAGCTTCATTCTGCAACGCTCCCCGATCCCTAATAAATAAGATTAAAAAATGAATTCCCCCCCCAACAGAACAACGCATGTCATTTCAATTGATGAGCGCACCTTCTGCACTAATACAAAAGCACAACCTAGAACGTATAAAGCTTTCCTTTTATCTCTTAAATCACAGTTACTAAAAGAAACAGTGAACAATATATTACATACGCTATAATAACATTACTCTAACCACTAGTATCTATGAGGTATATCTGAGAAAATTCGGTAAGGAATTGTACGGTCTGCCGCCGCTCTGCCTGTTTCAGATTAAAGCTTTCAAACCGTGAACGTACAAAAAACAAGAAAAAGCCATATATTTACAAAGAAGCAAAACATGAAAGTGCAGGGCCGCTTTTAGGGTGCTGGAGTGGGGGTATTCACCCTGGGCCTATAACAGTAGATACAATTACAAAATACTTTTTGTATTTATCCATCAAGGATGATGAAGCCCTCCGAAATCAACTGGGTTGGCTGCAAGTTGGATATTACTGATGGATGTCAAATCCTTTCCCCTATTATGAGGGGCCCCTGCAGTCCTTAGAAACTCATGCCCTGGAAAAAAGGGATTAGGGTAAGGGGACCTTTGGTATTTTTACTTTAAGAAATGTTGTTCTATGCAAGAGGGTGTAGTAAAGCACCACAGTTACAAAGAGCGGACATGCCAAAGCATCAGTCAATGCCGAGGTATTCACAGCAGGGGATCGGGGGGACAAGACGGAACTTGGCTACTTCTGGACTGATGAAGTTGCTGCTTTGGTTTAAGCAAGGCACTGGTCCCATGGTTATGGAATACTCTGTGAGGAAAAGGCAAGGTCAAGAGCTGTTACCAAGGTAGTTAGTGTCCCTTTCAAGAGACAATAGGCCCTGTTCAAAACTAAGGATTATATTCATCTATTTTCCAACAAAAGAAGTTTTATTTCAACTTTTTTTTACATTTATACATGGGAAAGGCCATACTATTTGCATCAACAAAGATAAACCCTTAGTATTCTCTGTAGACACTCAACTAACAGCTTCTTCTATCAGGTCATAGACATGATGAGGTTGGTGTCTGCGTCTATGAAGATTGCCTTGACTTGGTCATAGACCAAAAGTGTTTGTTTCGCCAGATTGTACTATTTGTCTATATCCACCATTTACCATCTAATACAACCCATGGACAATGGGACCTAAGCGAAATGTGATTAATTAAATATCAGTGGAGTAAGGGTTCGGTTGAGCTCATACATGGGTCAAGAGGCTGATGATTTAGTCAATAGAATGGAAGAACTTGACAGCTACTGTCTTCCTATATATGGGCACCTTTGGCCAAGGCAAGTAGTACTGCACATCCCACTCATATGTATAAATGAAAAAAAAAAACAGATAATCAAATGCTCTTATACTCTACTGCCTATATAAATACTTGGAAAAAAAACCCCTACTTATAAACATGGCATATTGTCCCAGTTCTAGACAGGTAAAAATTTACAATATTCAACAAATCATAAAGACTAGTCAAAGCAATGTGTTTCAAGTCCAAGGGTTAGCTCCCAGTTATGCTCTGTCACAGTAGGGTAGAGAATTCTTATTGTCTGTGTACATTGGCTAAACATTTTTGATGCCATACAGAATAAGTTCTTAAGTTTTTGCATCTTCAGAAAAAAAGTAACTCCAGGTTCAATAATATCAACTACGTTGACTCTGGATTAGAAAAATGTATAGCTATATAAATACCTTCCTATTCTAGTCAAGGCAAGGCTCACTGCACATTGATGCAATTTTCATCGAAAACATAGCTGTCTACGTTTCCAGATGATTATTGCACCCATGGACCTTAAGCCTCTTGATTCCCAATGTCTGGAATGGGAAGCAATTCACAAACATTCTTGGTGTTTTTTCTACGGATAGAAAAAGTGCATTGTCTTTGAATGAAGGTAACATTCAATGGTTCACCACTGTTGGGAGACAGAAGGTCACCTCTTTGTCATATAGACCCTTCTACCAGGCAGTGATCAAACATTGGGATACAGTATAATGTGAATTTTAAATATTTGATCAAATACTCTAGCACCAATAAATCCTCTATTTGTGTATCCAGATACATCTATTGAGGTCTCCCTTGACCTGCAACACCTTGCTTTGCTCCCTTGTGAACTTGACATACACACAGAAAAAACACTCTCAGGTCAATAAGCCAATTCCACACAGACTTTTCTTTGGGCTATCTGAGCTTCAGCTGTATATTTATAAAGAAAGATGAGCTCCTTTTGTCCAAGAGAGAGCAGAAACACAATCCACTGCCATGCATGTTAGTCCTCTCTTTAACCAAAGGAGTGAAGGTTCCAGGAAAGAGGCAGATGCAAGCAGCAGACCGCACACTAAAACAAATCTTTGGTATCTTTGGTATCATCAACACGATTAAAATTACAAAAGGAAAAAAGTCAGTGAGGTAGCCTATTTTTGGTTCTCACTTGGAATAGAAATTATTTTTCCATTTTAGTTTTTTTCCATTACACACATAGTTCATTCTTGGAAGCAGCTAGTTTTAAGGGTTTTTTTTTAATCCTTCTCTCTTTTTTTGGTTTGGAATGTCTTTTTTTTTCCTTGTCGCATTTTCCAAGCTCGTATTAGAAGCCACAAAAGTTTCAAGCAAAATCTTTGGTGAGCAATAACAGTAGTGTAAATTTGTATTCCAAATGTACAACCCCAGAGTCATGATGAATGCTTGTCCACATATGTCGCTCTGTTGTTCTGATCAGCCAAAAAAAGTAACATAAAAAAAATTGTAGTGCTTTGGTTGATTTAAATAAAAATATAAACTATACAATCGCACCGTTCCAGTGGATGCCCAATAAATTAAATAAATAAGTCGCACTGTGACATAAAAGGTCAAAATTATTGGATGTTTCTCATCTCCGTTTTTTTCAACACAAACAGGAGTAAACTTAAATAATTTAATTACAGATCATACAAAAAGTACCATTGTAAAATTAAATACATTTTTGAAAACTGTTTTTTTTCCCATAACCTGCTTTTTTTCTCAACATATGTAACAGAATTTGGCTGCTTTGTAAAGCAAAGATACATAGTCTAACAAAAGAGCATCTCTGATGCTGTAATCCTTTAACCTTGATAAATAAGTAATCAATAACAAATTCAATCAAAAATTACATTAAATAACTGGAGAAAAAGCAAGAGTGTATTACTCTAATTATAATAAGTTAATTATACTTTGGATTCAAACAAATGAGATTGGGCAAAAAGGGGGAGGGTAAATCATTAAAAATATTGAGCAGTTTTACATTAAATTATTATTATATTAGATTCTGTTAAGGAATAAATAAATATTAGCCAATACAGCCAATAAAACATGAATAACAATGTTAACAAAAAAGTATAACAAGCAAACAGCATTTTTTTTGCCATAGTGGTCACCCCAGCCTAGTTCCTTTTGGTAGCAAGAGGTGACTATTACATATGTAGGAGCTAGATTTGCTTGTGCTGGTTTCATCGTTCTCTTTGGATTGAGCTTTAGGTAAAAATAGATTGAGAATAAAGCTATTCAACCATAGTAATTAACACATTCTTTGTTCTTCCACTGATGATTGGCCTCTTGGATGCCAGAAAGGTCTCGGTGCCTTAGATGAACTTTTTGACACTCAAGGGATTGAATAATATACATAGTTTCTTGAAAGTTGAATTTATCTAGGATGTGCCCATGATGTAGACTCCCCGTAAAAACAGAAGATGTTGGGATACGTAGTATTGCTCTAAAGGCAGTAATTGGAACCTCTTCCCAATTCCAGAGCTCGATATAAAGTGCTGGCCATGCTATATGTGCCAGCTCTTCAGCTTGTAGCTGTCCAACCTTCCAGAAAGGGTTAGATGGGGCTTTTCCCTGAATTCAAAATTGGAGGTTTCTGCAACTGGGGAAGGGAGCTGACTATAACTCTTGTGCTTCTCAGAAATGTGTCCCAATAAATTAATCCAGAATAAAAATGGGGTCAGTGCTACAATAATGGTCGGAACTTGTTTGTAAATACTTTTGAACTGGTGTAGTTGATTATGGCCAAATAGCGAGTAGAAAAAAAATCCACACCAATTTTTTTTGTAAATACCAAATAGCTTTTAAAGGAATACAATTTGCTTAACAATTAGTTCCACTCAAACTTTCCCCTTTTACTTATTGTTATCGTGAATAATCATTCTGTGCAATGACCCGAATCCAAAAACCTTATTTGACCAAACAAAACATTCTGCACACAAATATTTTCGAGTATCCCAACATCTTGTGTTTGTAGCCAGTTAAATCCTGGGAATATGCATTGTGTGAACTTTCCATGAAATTAACAATTATCATTAAGAAATAAAAATAAAAACCTGATGGTGATACTGTACGTGCTTAGCCGTGCAAGAAGAATGTATGATCTGAAAAAGAAAGCTATTGAGAATCCTCTTCTTTGGTACTGTAGCTATTGAGGTTTTGGTTGCTCTGTCCCTTTGTTTTCTTTGAAGAAAAAAAAAACTGCATAGGCACAAAATAAAGACAATCTTCAACTTTAAGAGAACTAAGTGAGTTGTCAAATGAAGCAGCAACAGCATCCTGCAGTATTCGCTTTGCCTTTTCACCCTTGCCAACCCTTTTTCTTCAAGATCTGCTTCCTGAATACGTTTGTCCAAACACAGTGTGTGTTAGTAGTTTTCCTGACGTGCTTCCTTTTCTTAATGGAACAGTTTGTTTGCAGAAGAAGTAGGTGCAGAAAAAAGTTTCTTTGGTTTCAATTAAGTGGTACATAAAAAAAAGTCTTGAATGTCTTTAACAAATTATTATAGCCTTTGGCTTGGAACACAGACCCAGGTATACTATGAGGGGCAATTCACTGGTGAACAAAACAGAAACCAACCACAAACATTATCTCTTGGAAGAACAGCAGCCATGTTGAATGGCTGTGCCAATTGTACGGCAGTGTGAAATGAACATGAATACTAGCAAAAATGAAATATCGTAAATATTCTTCGCACATACACACACACACACACATATATATTTATAATGTTGTAAACTATCCAGACCTCTGAATGGTGAAGCAAACACACTATGCGTTTGGGTTGTAAAACATGCTGTTCTACATTCTTTGGTTATATTTTTTTCTTTGGTGTGCTGTAAGGTTTGGGAACAAGGCTTATCCTTAGACAGCGATGTTCCCAGTATAGACAAATATTGGTGTATTGAAAATGGTAAGTGGTGGCTTTGATTTACTAAAATTTGGACAAGATGTCCCCCAAGATTAGTAAGTCAATTCTTTGGTCATTTGCCATATTCAACACCCTTTCATGGTCAAGTGAATAATACAACAACCTCCACGTTATCTGACAAAATAGATCCACAGAGAACATGAAATTACCCTTTTTGTTTCTGATGCCCACATAGAGTGACCTCCTGAGCGCATGTCTACACTATGTACAAACGTATGGAATGTGGCTGGATTCAAGTTGTCGATTATATATCTATTTGTATCTTTATATATTATACTTTGTGCTTCAAACTGTACTTTTACATCACAAAACTGTATCTGAGAGGCATCTAAGTTTAGACATTTGGTAAAAAATAATATAAAGACTGTAAAATATATTGTAAAACTAGATGAAACCTTTTTGGAAGCAACAAAAATAGAGATGTTCTTTGAAACCACCAGGGTTAAGGATTTGTGCTGGGGGGGGGGCACTGTGTTATGAGGTTGTGGTTCATTATATCTTTGGTTTTTTTGTGCTATGGATTCTGGATATAGTTTGATGCGGCAAAACGCAGGTACCCTTCTTTAACCTGTTTGTGTAAAATGCCTCGTAGTGGTGGGACAGTGCAAAGAGGTCTTGGGTGTTGCAAAGACCTTGCACCGACCACCCAACACAGAGGCATAGATATTGCTGTTGTGCTACAGGTGCCTCACAAAAAATGTGGCTCTAAGCAGCAGATGGAGTGTGCCTTTGGCAGCACAATAAAGGAAAAGGAGGTTTAATGACTCCTTATTAACTTTCACCAGTGAATAGCCCCGCAGTCACCAAAAAAAAAATTATATAAAGATGGTCTTCTTTTTTTTGGTTACAGTTGAGTTGTGCCCCATTTCGAAGCCTTTACCCCTCATGCTTTGGTACAAGTGCTGGAGTTTGAAGAGCTTCCCCCTGTACTTAGATCGTCCTGCCATTTCTCTAGACTTCGCCTCCTGGCGTTCATGAAGAAGTTGCTGACTGTGTTGAGTTCCAAGCCCAACTGCTGGGAGATGGTGATCTGCATTTCTTTGGACGGACGCTTGTTCTCTTTAAAGATGGCAAATAGCGTTCTGCGTTGGAGATCTGTGAAAACTAGACGGGACTTCTTTTGGGCGCTATTTCGGTCTTTGTTCGGTTCCTGTTCCTTGCGTTTGCATGCTTTGATAAAGGCAGACAAGAAAAGTTGGTTAAAATAATGTTTTGTCAATAACGTGCCAATATTAACCAATAAGAGCAGCACAATGAAAAATTGATAAACTTCCTTCTTTCCTAATAGAGAGGACATAGGCCCATTTTTTCTAGTCGGTTCACTGCCATTTTGATATTTTTACAAAATAATCATCCAAATACAAGAAATTCTTCCAAACAGAAGTTGTACAGTCAAACCCTGACATTAAGGTCCATCAATTTATGATTTCCTGGATTTTATATCCAGGTTTTCTATTGTTTTTAACTCCCCCTTCATTCGCTAGTGCATTATAATGGGAATTTCTCCGATTTTAAACTGGGTTTCACTCATTTTACATAATAATTTTGGCCCATTATCCCTAAAAGCCTTAATTTATCCCACTTAAATGTTACTTTTCACACATTTTGTCTTTTTTTTAAAAAATGTTATACATTTTTACTGGGAACCCCTGATTTTACGTACCCCATTTTTTTAACGTGGCCCCCGATTATACTTCCCCCCCCTTTATCTGGGTTTGACTGTACTAATGTATGACCTGGGATTAGGAGTCAAGATACATGCAATTGCTACTGCAAAATCTATTTTTGCCATAATATTAGGACTGGCTCATTATCACTCTAATGACATGGGATCAGTTGATCTCATAGAAGAAAGTTGTCTACCTGCCTAAGCAGGGGGGCTGGCCAGAAGCCTCCTTATCCCTCCTACTGTGCTTCTATTTTATTTTATTTCCATTATAAGAAATCATAACTGGGCTTTTTCTATCAGCCGAAGAATGTGGCCTTTATTGTTATAGGTGGGTGACGGGGAGAGGCCAAAAGGGGCTGTAAATGGAATTTACCCAGTGTATGTAATCTCCTGCATTAAGGAAAACTTTGAAGAAACATCTAATCATACTGTGTCCTTTTAAGGGAATTAAAGTTTTGCTCCCAGATATAGACCCTTATATATAGGAATTATTTTTTCACATATAACCTGTAAACATATGTACACACATACAAACACACACAATTACATAGAAGCCAAGGATCAAAAAGTTCAGCCTACATGGCACCCAAGCAAGCTGCTCTGCACAAAACCACACGCTCGATGCAGTTACAGCAGAGATAAACAAGGCCTTTATACATGACTGTATCCAAATATCATCTTGGCAGGGAATTTATAGCCATGCTATGCCAGCACATTTTTAAAGTTCTCTTTATCTATTTGTGCGAATGCACATTACAAGCTATAACAAGCAAAGCCATTTGTATTTGTTGGCATTTGAGTAAGGTTGTGCCTTCTGCCATTTGCTCAGCCCTAATGGAATATTCTTGGCGCCTATAAATATGTGATAATAATAGCTACGCCATAAAAGAGATATCTCTCTCTCTCTGCTGCATGGTTTTATGGTTATGTGGGTATGTTTGTCTTAAACAAAAGGGTTAATGGAATTGCTTTGCCAAATACCTAAGGCTTGATTTTATAGAAAACAGGGAAACTGGAGGACCTAAGCACCAGAGAGGGCCCTTTGAGAAAAAGTAATAACAAAATAAATACCATGGCACCATTTATTCCCTATTTGAAAATTGTACTGACCAAGATGAAAAAATGAACCCAAACATGCAAATTGATGACTCAAATTGATGTCTATGTTCAGCTGTCTTACAGTGACAATGTCTACATCTTTGGGTGCCCATTTATATGGGTTGACATTGACAACCACCTTATTCTTTCTTGACTGTGCATAGGCCAACTAAGGATAACTAAAGACCTTATGGGGTTATGAGTTTGATCTTCCTGTGTATGGCCAGATATGATAAAAGTTAATTATAAGGAAAACCTCTAGCAAAAGGCCAAAATTATCCCACTAACTTTGTGGTCAAATTACTGGCATGCTCTCTGTACAAAGCTGTTTCCAAGGTAAGTTTTATTGATTTGAGCCAGAACTGCAGCTTAGCAAATCCTTTTAGTGAAATTAGTCATGAGACAAAGATGTTACTAACATGCTTTTCAACCTGTAAATTGATTTGAATGGATTAACGGGCAAATTTCCACGAGACCCACCAGTCAGATCACACGCAAATCATTATGCTCTGGCTGATTTTAATGGAACCAAGTAGAACGTTTGATTTGCCTTTGAAATGAAGACTGATAAGCTCTGCACTACTTCTCAAAGTCCCTCACTTCACAAGGACATAGTCAACATCTGTAAAGTCCCAACCCTACTGTGTGTCTTGCTACTTTTAGCACATAGGTCCAATATTTGGGACAGCAGCATCAGAATTTTGAAACTCCCCGCCCAACTTCATCTGATTCTAGAGTAGCATTTTCGGGTTTTCTGGAAACTGCAGGAACCTCTGAAGGTATTTAGTTAGTATTTTGGTGAAATAGAATGGGGATTAAGGTGTCTAGGAACCAAAAACTTTTTCTGCATATGGCAGTGATTTTCCTATGTCCATCCACATTACTATTTCTCTCATATTGCTTCTATATTTCCTATTCTTATCTGTATTATATTCTCTGCTGGTGGTCTACTGTTACCCCATTCCTGGTGTCCTTGGCTATCAACAGAACCTATCAGTCACAACCTCCTCCCAAAGTCAGAATTTATCTTTCATTTCTGGATTGGTTATTTAATTCTAAATGAATGGGGTGTCACAAGAATCCTTTATTTTTTTTTATAAGGCTTTTTACCTATTGAAAGGCTTTTTGGAATTTTACCCACATCGCCATGACCTTAGTGGTTCCACCCGTTTTTACTTTTACATGTAGGTGTTTAGTGGAATACCCCTTTCTTGCCTTTAACAATGGGAAAGGCAAGTAGAATGTGGATCTGCATGGGTTGATTGCACCACAGGAAAGTAATTTGGATGAAGGAAAACTTGACCACCACATTGATAGCCTTATTTTATTTATCTGCTTGATTGGACGAATGAAGAGCCTCAGCCCAATTTGTTATCCGATGGACTGTTGGACCCAAAACGTGCAGCTGTTGGCAGTCATTAGTCAACAATATTTAAAATTTTGGGCTATCAAATGGGTTCTCTGTTTTTTCCCACACCCTAAAACATAATTAATTGGCTCCTGATAAGACTGACCCTATTGAGTGTGTGAATGTGATTGGAACCTTAGATCGTAAGTTCCAATTGGGTAGGGACTGATGGGAATGAGGTATAATCATTTAAAGCACAATTACAACATGCTGTGATGGTTCTCAAGTTCCCCAAGTCAGATATCCTTTAAAGACATTCATTGTAGCACAATATTGTGTCCAACAGTGTGTAAATAGCATATCCACTGTATCATATCTATAAATCTGCCCCTTCATAATGGTGTCTGCCACATCCCACCCCAGGTGTACCCCACAACAAGAACCTGGTATGACAAGATTAAACACTTACAGGACTGCAAGATAGCGGAGAATTCTGGTGCTGCGCAGTAACATCATATGAAAATATGAAAAGAAAAAAAAATATAGAATTAAAATCTGATATTTTGTATGTTGCTTGAAAATAGTTTGTATCTTGTCCTACAGGACTTGTTCACAAATTATATAGAAACATGTACATTGCATATATATATATATACATATTACATGGGGGTTGGGCTTTGTTAGCTAGTGGAAGAACTAGACTTCCCTTAATCACTGTACAGAATTCTGAAAATAGGACAGTACTGTAATTAGGGGGTAACTGGGTAAGTCTAAAGCCTGTTGCACAGGGGGAGATCAGAATGCCCACTACCCTCTGAAGATACTTCCCATTACTTCCAATTGACTTGACTGGGGTTTGTCTTGCCCATATAGGGCAAGGGGTACTAGTGACCAAGGCAAGTTCCTCTTGCTCCTGCCCGCTCCCTTGTCCACCACTGACCAGTAACAACAGCCTTCTGCTCACCATCTTAATGTCCTCCTAGCTCACAACTTGCTGCACTTCAGGAAATATCTATGTACTACGGATATTAGTCAGTTCAGGGATCGACCAGATTTTAAATTTCACCTGTCAATGACCCATGTTGGCCAGAACATGAGCATTGGCAGATAAGGAAGTGAAGAAGAGTCACACCTCCTGTTCCTGCTATATCAACTTTAGTAACCTAAAAGGCTTCAGGTTTGACATCCCTGCTCTAAAGGATATGTAAAAGGATATATAACATATGCAGTTTCCGGTAAAGCTGTAGTCATTAGATACCTAATGCAGAGAGCAAGGCGTATTTCATGAGCGCTAGATGCCCAGTGTAACCTTGATGAGTTACAAAGCGCTTCTCTCAGGCAGCCTTCCATTAATGATCACATTGTTCCGAACCACAGAGGCAAGTGGGAGAGCTCCATCAATCATAACTCTCTGGGTATCTCTTTGGGGTAATGAATCATGCTCCTCTGACTCTCTGTCAAGAGCCGATCCCCCTGAGCATGCCAGATGACTTGCAGAAAGACATTTCAGGAGATATCAGATAGAGATTAAAGTCATTTTCCGTATACCTACATTAGTCTGGTTCTGTGTTATCAGCACAAGCATAGCAGAGATTCCGGCAAAGATTTTAGACTGCCAATGTTTCGTGAGCAGAGCTTTCATAATACAAAATAGTTTGCAGGGACCATGTCACATCATTTGAGCTTACAATCTAACAACTACTAGGGTCAGTAAATGCAGGTACTAGCCAACCTATCAGTATATTTTGTAGTGGGGGAAAGAGCTGGATGATGCAAAACAAAAAGGAGCTTTGCCTGACTTGGCTAATCAGGCTGATCCAATCACGGGGCTAGAGGTTCAATCAGAACATCAACAATAATAGCAGCAAGCACCCCATGAACAGGCAGGTTTTCTCCATTTCTAAGGCCATATGTACCATATTGTAATAAGAATGATGAAACTAAGTTTCTTCTGCTGCCTTCCAGCAGATTCTGTAAGGACTGGTACTAAAGGGAAATTCATCCACCCCCAATAATTGGATGGTCAGATGAGTAGGATGAACATTTTTTTTTTTTTGTACTTTCATAAAATTCTGTGTCTCTGTAACTGAGAGAGTGAGGGCGTAATCAGTCTGATTTGACCTAAACATGTAGAAAATTGGTATAATACACACACACAATGAATTGACCATTTGAGGGGCTTTCTGAAATGTTGTCGCTTTGTATAATTCATTTAGCAATGCCGTGTGGATTTGTACGTTGGTATGATTTCTCAAAGTAGGTCTTAGAAATCAATTTGATTACCTCTCCGAATTAAGTATGCACAACTGAGAGCAATTGAGATCAATATAAATCAGGTTAAGTACTCCACTGTGTACAAACCCATTATGTTACGAAAGCTATTGGAATGAGGATGCAAATAAACACATTGTCAGGCTTGGGCATGACACATGAATCCGTAAGGGGAACCCTGGCTACTTTCCTTCCACTATCCATAAAAGTTGGTTGTGTTAGGGCTTGGAATGTGGGAATAGTCTATGTCATGTTCTAAATGTCTTTGCTTTCTGAGAGACAAAACAATGTCTATATACAATTGTCTACTGAACAAAAAAACTAAATTGTACTTCATCCTTTGCTTCCTGAAATGTACATGTGCTTCCAAAAAAGAAACATATTTTGCCAAAGCACTATTTTATGTCAATATGGAGAACTCACAACAACCACCAGTACTATCGGATGAACAAACTGGCACAGCAGAATCTATGCCTTTCTAATGAAATGGTACCTAGAATTCCACATTTGCTAAGGTCTAGCATCCATACTCTTACTAATGTCTGGCCAAGAACTGATAGACGAGAATCCATGTTTCAATTAATGGAACTGGTGCACAAGCATCTGTATGCTTCTTAATGTCCTACAAGCATCTACTGTATGTAATATCATGTTCTTTACAATGTCCTACCAAGGAATTGCAGCATAGTTATTAATTGTTAATATATTACCTGGAGTTTAGACACAATGGGGGTCATTTATCAACACTGGGCAAATTTGCCCATGGGCAGTAACCCTTGGCAACCAATCATATAGCTGCATTCATTGTTCTACTTGCAGCTGGCTTTAAAAAGCTAATCACTGATTGGTTGCTATAGGTAACTGCCCAAGGGCAAATTTGCCCAGTGTTGATAAATGAGCCCCAGTATCTTAAAACAGACACCGATCTTCTTACTAATAATGTACCAAGAAGCAAAAACCGAAGTAATGTCCAATTATGGAACTGGTTAACAAGAATCCGTGTTCTAAGTATTGTATTACTATGTAATGAGAGCACAAGCATAAGTGTCTTATCTGGAACTGCTGCATAAGTATCCATGTTCTTACTAAAGTCCTACTATGGAACAGTTGCATGAATCCGTATTCTTACAAATGTCTTAACAAGGATCAGGTACAATACATTACAATCATCCTTGTTCTTACTAATGTCTTATGGATAAAGTAGGGCACAAAGGTTTATGTCATTTTAGATGATATCAATCAACCAATTTGCACCTGGACACTAGGCAATATAATAATATAGGCTGAGGTGTTTAATTCCTTCCTCTTCAGCAGAAAACTAGAAGTCAATCATCAAATATATTAGCTATAGTGGCTAGATGAAGAACCAAGCCATGAGAATAATTGTTTATAGAATGTCAAAGATGAGCCAGAAGACAAATGCCCATAGTCTTATAGTACATTCAGAAGAGTTCCTACTCTGGATCCTTACAAGGGACCTGCATTCATGTTTTTACATCAGTAGATACCTGGACCACAAAAATCCACAATATTCCTATTTCTATCCAAGTATATTGATTTTCCTTTGAGTTTTTGTTTATTCTTAATTAAACACCAAAAATATAATTTACTATATAAGAGGGAAATGCATGACAAAGTCATCAGATGATTATCCTGCAAGGCAGCCTGAAGATGAGAAGTATATGACCCACACACATCCCTTGTGCAAACAACCAAAGCAGGCCGGATCCTTCAGCATCTAAATGTGTAGGAATGAGGGTATGAACTATATGAAGCAATTCCCTGAGGAATAATCAGATTGTAACCTGTTTTATGGAAGGTTTCAGCAATATTACCCATGGTGCAAAGCCAGAGGATCTCATGTTCTGGCTTTAAGGACTAATAAATTTATGAAGCACTTAACAGCTCTTTCCTGCCTTGCCTGGCTGAATGCTGAACATAAATCTGACAAGCCATTTAACAAGTCATAAACAGCATGTGGCATGGCAGAAGAACCGTCATATTGTCAGGCTAAAAATATATCGTCGATATGCCGTCACTTACTTAGGATAATCATGTTTCATATTTTAAATACATTTATATAAGCATTTTCTTTACCATAGGTTACTCAAATGATTCTAAGTGGTATATATTAAATTGCTGAACTACAATTACCACCATTTCTTATATAAGATGTGCTACAGGCAGAACTCAGCATATATATATATATATATATATATATATATATATATATATATATATATATATATATATATATAAAAGATGCTAGGTTGGAATCATTTTAGCAAAAGGCTTAACTTACTGGAGGCAGACTATTGCTTTGGTAGGAGTTCATTTGAGAAGGGCAAGGGCAGAGCAGTTTCTAATGGTAGTGCAAAGTTCAGTTACACAATGCAGAAGATAAGCCACCCTGAAATTCAGATAAAATGTAAGTTGGCTTAATTTATTTGTTTAGAATTGAATAAGAAACTGTAATTGAAGTACAACAAAACAGGGGGTGAAAAAGGGAAACCGTAAACTTTCTGTACAATAATGTAAGAGGATGAACACTTCTTTTCTCTGCCAGTTTGTGTCTTTCCTTCAACATCAATAAAATGCACTTGTCTAAGGCAGAAAAGAACCTGCGGTATCTTGCACACAGATCCGATCAACAGAAAATGTTTAATTGAATTGATTTTAGCAATGAAATGACTATGAGATAGTCACCATTGTGTAAATGTGAGCAGTAATTAAACTTAATCTGATTGCTCAATTAGCACAATATGCAACCTGAGACAGAACTAAAAGAAGCTTAGTGAGATCTCTGAAACATTAACACCATTACCTTATTGAGCCACATAGTTCTGCAAACTAAGATATTAAGAAACTGCCATTGGACAGGTGATGAATTAATGCACAGATACTGCTTGCCAACTCATGGCCAACTAATGACCAAGCCAGGAGTTATTGGCCTGCCAATATCAGTGCAGCCTCCTTGACCAATATGTAGTTGGGGCTCAATGATATATCATTTTGGCAGGCTGGAAGGGACTGTGAATGTGGGATAGCATGTACAGTAGGGAGAGATGGTGCCTATAGTAATAGTGGGATAATAGTCTCTGGGAAGGGACAGTGACTGTGGGATAGCAGGTATAGTAGGGAGAGATGGTGCCTATAGTAACAGTGGATAATAGTCTCTGGGAAGGGACAGTGACTGTGGGATAGCAGGTATAGTAGGGAGAGATGGTGCCTATAGTAACAGTGGATAATAGTCTCTTGGAAGGGAGTGTGACTGTGGGATAGCAGGTATAGTAGGGAGAGATGGTGTCTATAGTAACAGTGGATAATAGTCTCTGGGAAGGGACAGTGACTGTGGGATAGCAGGTATAGTAGGGAGAGATGGTGTCTATAGTAACAATGGATAATAGTCTCTGGGAAGGGAGTGTGACTGTGGGATAGCAGGTATAGTAGGGAGAGATGGTGCCTATAGTAACAGTGGGATAATAGTCTCTGGGAAGGGAGTGTGACTGTGGGATAGCAGGTATAGTATGGAGAGATGGTGTCTATAGTAACAGTGGGTAGTGTGGCTGTGGAATAGTAGGTATAGTAGGGAGAGATGGTGCCTATAGTAACAGTGGGATAATAGTCTCTGGGAAGGGAATGTGACTGTGGGATAGCAGGTATAGTAGGGAGAGATGGTGCCTATAGTAACAGTGGGATAATAGTCTCTGGGAAGGGAGTGTGACTGTGGGATAGCAGGTATAGTAGGGAGAGATGGTGCCTATAGTAACAGTGGATAATAGTCTCTGGGAAGGGAGTGTGACTGTGGGATAGCAGGTATAGTAGGGAGAGATGGTGCCTATAGTAACAGTGGGATAATAGTCTCTGGGAAGGGAGTGTGACTGTGGGATAGCAGGTATAGTAGGGAGAGATGGTGCCTATAGTAAAAGTGGATAATAGTCTCTGGGAAGGGACTGTGTCTATACGACAGCAGGTACTGCCCAAGACAGGGTTAATAAGAATGTTACTGAATTTCCCTACTATACCAAGTGCTTAAAAACAGCCAAGTAGCAAATGCAATCTGATATGTTACAAGCTGAGAGGAGTGAGGATTTATATATAGATATATAGCTAAATATGCCACAACTGGCTCCCTTGCACAGGAACAACAATTCGTTTTGCAGCATTAGAGTCCCTTAAAATCACATATGGTCTGTCTCCAGCCAAGCCATCTGTCTACCCATATTCAGTACAAACCCATTTCTATGACTGTTGACTTGTCCCTATATTGGAGAAAGTCTGATCTGATTAAAGGGCCACTCTACTAATTCTGATGATTTGGACAAGCACCTTCCAAGCAATGGGACATACGCTACTAGTCTTTGCCCCTTTACTGCTTGGAAGGTGATTCTTACCCTACAGAGAGGCAATGAGTTGTGATTCATGGAAATTGCAGTTTATAAATAGCAGGGTTGATATGAGCAATATCCTCGGGAGATTGCAATTGCATTTGCATCAGATATTCTGCATGTTACACAAATACTCAGCTCATTTGCGGTTGATTTAATTCCTCTGATTGAATAGAAATTGCAAGGCTGGATTGTTTTACTTGGTTTGCAACGCATGAGGTCGAGATGCACTGAGCAAAATATTGGTTGGGTCCCTTGATTTTTCAGGCTCTTAATATTAGAAACCAATAATGATGTCATCACGCGGGCAGACAATGTGCACCATAAAATTTGACTTCATATCCAAAGTTTCCAACAGTTGGTATAAAGTGAGATCCATGCTGGGCCTGATAGTCTGCTCCGTCACTGGTTAGATATACAGATATGGGACCTGCTATCCAGAATGCTCAGGACCAGGGGTTTCCTGAATAAGGGATCTTTCTGTCATTTGGATCTCTATACCTTAAGTCTATTACAAAAACATTGAAACATGAATTAAATATAATTGTTTTGCCTCCACTAAAGATATTACATTTAGTAGATCCTAACACAGAGATCCCCAACCAGTTGCTCATGAGTAACATGTTGCTCTTCCAACCCTTGGATGTTACTCCGAGTGACCTCAAAGCAGGTGATTATTTTTGAATTCCAGACTTGGAGGCACGTTTTAGTTGCATAAAAACTAAGTATAGTGCCAAGTAGATTGTCCTCTAGGCTGCCAGTTCACATAGGGTCTACCAAATAGCCAATCACCGCCCTTACTTGGCACCTTAAGGGACTTTTTCATGCTTTTGTTGCTCCCCAACTCTTTTTACATTGGAATGTGGCTCATGGGTAAAAAAGGTTGGGGACCCCTGTCCAACCATATAGTTAGGATGAAGTGAGGTCAGTATACAGATGGATATTTACCAAATGTAGCCACCAATGGGGTGGGCCAGTTTGTGACAATACAGTGGTTTTGCCTCTGGGCCAATGATTGGAGGAAAAAGTACCCCAGCCCCCCCCCCGCTCCACCAGATTTGACCACAATCCTTGGTAGAGGATTTTGAGTTTAGTTGTTTTCAGATTGCTCACCAGAAATAAAGGCTTTTTTCAGTTACTTTCTATCTTCTATTTGTGACATTTATCTAAAATTGAAGTTTCATTTTTCAACTTCTTATGTCTTTCTGCAGCAGCTCTGGGAGGGGGTTCGCGGACTGATCCTGTAACTGATATAAATTGATACATTCATTGATAGATTTGTTATCTTTATCCCTGCTGAGAAGAATCCCTCAATTTCATTAAAGGATAAGTAAACCTTAAAAGTAAGTCAATGTAAAATTGAAGAGGGTGCTATTCTAAGCACTTTTGCAATGTACATTATTTTTTTTTATTAATTCCAAGATATTAAAGGATACATGTACTGTTAATTTGATTTAATTTTGTTACAACAGCGCCACCTGCTGGTCATTTTTCCACCAGTCTGACCACCAAGTAGTCAAGGAAGTTGTCAGGAGAAAGAAAGAGGCTGATGTTCTTCTGCTTAGGAAAAAAATAGAAACCTTTCTCAAATCTTTCCTAAGCAGAAGAACGTCAGAGCAGCCTCTTTCTTTCTCCTGACAACTTCCTTGACTACTTGGTGGTCAGACTGCTGGGAAAATCTGCCACCCTAGAAACAAAATGTGATTCTAACTTGGTCTCCCCCAGAAAATATGACTCTATGAGTCAGTGGCCCTTTGTTCTCTTATGTAACCGCACAGAAGGCTGATCATTTGTTTACACAAGTAGATATGAAAACAAATAAACACATGGGATTTAAGAATTACCTTTTCTTATCTACCCAGACTTCAAAGCAGCGATTTCTCCAATAATTACAACCACGGTACTTTAGCTATCATGGCGGCTCGGTAGAATGTACAGAGGAATCATAAATCAGTCCCTATCTGTATTAAGAAAAACTGAAACTTACACATTGCACATTTAATATTGTGTAAATATTCTTACTGCTTAGTTCCCCTTTAAGCAGCATCAATAATATTACGGATTCAGCGCTGATGTTTGTAGGCACTTTATTGTGTATATCCTTGCTCCTACGCCAAGATCTTGCCTTGCCTTTCCTAAAACATGCAGTTCCCTCTGAGCTAAATTAATGATGTGATAAGGGAATTATAAGTATACATCTGGACTTTAAGCCTGGGATTTATGCCGTTTGAATAATTTATATGAGGCAGATTACCATGCCAAATTTTGAGAGATATTGAATTACTACAACCCCAGAATGCTGCGTCGTGGAGCTGCTGGCTCTCCCTACAGTCGTGCATGGTGCGGCCCTTATGTGCTTAAACTGATACGGAATTGATACTTTATTTTGCCTCAGGAGGGGGTGGAGTTAATAAACGAGTACGGCGGAGTTTTAATGGACGCCATCACAACAATAAAGAAAAGGTTTTATTCAGGCTGAAAGCCCCGCGTGATGCTGAAGGAAAACAAAGAGGAAGTGCAGTAAAAATGGGATTTACGTACATTTTTAAAAAGATGGAGAAAGGAAACTCATTTCCTGACAGTTATTTGGATTCCTGTTTGAAAAGCAGCATTTATGTTTGGGAACTCTATACCCCCGGGAACCCCAGGTTCATAACAATGAACGACAACGCACAGGGCCCCCAAAAATATCTTCAAAGGGGCCCAGCGCAAACATATCTGACCAACCCTGCACCTCCTATCAGAGGCAGAACTATAATACAGAAGTGGCGTAACTAAATATTACTGGGCCCCACAGCACATTATTTTTCAGGCCCCCAGGTTGACCAGTTTTACCAGTATTTATTTCAGTTGTATATGAATTAGAACCTCCTGGGTCCCCGTTGCAGCTGCAGGGTCTGCTTTCTCTATAGTTACGCCCCTGCAGAAGAGCCTGCAGTTGCGGGGGGCCCATGCCGCAGGGTCTGCTAAAGTGAAGTCTCCCTGCCGCTGCCAAAATTGCCACTTGCCACAAGTAATCGAGTGGAGCCGAGGCTTCCCGACAGCGGCTGGAGGGTAGAAGAGGTTGGCTTGCATGTGTGCGTGCGGCTAACCCTGGCCCCCTGAAGATTTTTTTGTTGGGGTGCAGCCCGGTTATAGTTAAGCCCCCTATTTACTATGAACCGAATCCAGGATTTGGTTTGGGATTCGGCCAGGATTCAGCCTATTTCAGCATGATTCAGATTCGTCCGAATCCTTGTGCCTGGCCGAACCGAATCCTAATTAGCATATGTAAATTAGGGGCGGGTAGGGAAATCACGTGACTTTTCGTCACAAAAGATTTTTTTCCACTTTTTCCTTTCCTGCCCCTAATTTGCATATGCCAATTACGATTCGGATTCGGTACTTGGGCGAATCTTTTACCAAGGATTCGGGGATTTCGGCCTAATCTCAATTAGTGTTTTCGGTGCATTCCTACTATTTACCTCCTACTGCACTCACGAAGTAGGTAAGAGAGCTGTTGGGGATGGGGGAATTTCTTAAAGTTGTAGAAGAAGCAGACCCCATGGTCCGGCACCCCCTGTCCCCTGGGACCCCTGGGGTTCCTCTATAGTTATGCCACCAGGGTCGGACTGGGGGGTCCGTGGCCCACTGGGGCTGCTATTGTAGGGTCCACTGCCAGGTTCCCCTGTCGAGCTGCTGGCGCCACACTGCACATGCGCGTGTTTTGTATTTGCCACAACCTGGGTGAATAAGGGAGGTCAGGCCAGGAAGATTAGTGCAGGGAGCAGGTCTGGGCTGACGGGGCCCACAAGAGCTGGGATACACTAACCAGCCGAGTCCGACCCTGTACGCCACTAATGAATGATAAAAATGGCCACAGTGATATTCATAATCCTTTCACCAGAAGCAATAGGAAAAGTGTTTGCAGCACTGCTGCCTGGTGGGGCCTAAATAAAAAGGTCAACTAAACCACACTACACCTTAAAAAATAGAACTGGACAAAATGACAGCAACCGACGTATCATAAATATACTGTACACGGCTCTGTTTGAGATAAAGGTTATAAAACATGTACAGTGATTGCGTCCCTTTTCATCCCAAGCACAAGGTAATTATTCTTCTTTGACTTCGCATTTTTAATTCGCAAAATGGAAAGAACTGCTTATCGGGCTCTCCTTCAGGGCGGCGAGTATGCTGCAAGCGATTCCATGGACCTGTCGAGGAGGAATCACTTTATCTGCGCTAGTAAATGGAAACAACCTTTTAGTAATCTGGAGTGCTCGTAGGCAGAAAGTGAGCCTTGTGTTTGGGGAGGTTCATTAAAGGAACAGCAGCTTATTTATATAAACAATAGTAGTGTTTCTGAAGCAAACACATGAGTTTTGCCAGTGCAGGGCAACAATATATTATATTTTTATAATACACAAGAGCCATGAATATCTTGTAAATGATATCCTTATAAACAGTGAGTTCTGATGTCATCAGTTATAAACGGTGAGTTCTGATGTCATTTCTGTCACATGACTCACTGAAACGTACCCCCAATTGTAAAATATGAGGATATTAGAAGTTACCTCAGAGTTCCATGACCTGTGGAACCATGACCTTCGGCCTCGTGTTTTTATATGGTCATGAAACAACTCGGTAACTTATAATATCCTTATATTTTACAATAGGGGGTACTTTATTCACTATATTACTTTAAAAAAAAATTAAAATCCCAGGGTCAGTTGCATGTATAAGACCCCAGAACACCTTGCAGGATAAATGTGCCAATTTCAGGTTGTAACTTGTAAATGTAATTCATTCTGAACATGCTCTGTCCCTTGGTACTGCTGGTTCTGACTATTGAATTCAATATTGTAGTGATAATAATAATACTCCAATGCATTGTGGGAAATGGACTCAACTTGGACAACTTGCTTCTGCTACATTGTTTCAAGAATCACAACCAACAGCCTGGAAAAGTAAAACATACTGTATTTACATTTAATAATGATTTACTTTTCAGCTACAACAAAAATGTAAATGTATATTGGAAGGTTTCTTAGAATTCAAGTTTTCTTTCATTATGCATTCTTTTATACACTTTTAAGTTAACTTTTATTATGTCATAGAATGGACAATTCTAAGCAACTTTTGAATTGGCCTTCTTTTCTTATAGTTTTTTTTTTAATTATTTGCCTTCTTCCACTTCTGACACTTTCCAGCTTTCAAATGGGGGTCACTGGGCCCATCTAAAAAAAATTTGCTCTGTAAAGCTACAAATGTGTTGTTCTTGCTACATTTTGATCACTCGTCTTTCTATTCAGGCCTCTCCTATTCATATTCCAGTCTCTTATTCAAATCAATCTGTACCCTAGCAACTAGATGGCCGAAATTGCAAATTGGAGAGCTGCTGAATAAAATGCCAAATAACTCAAAAACCACAAATAATAAAAAAAACAATTAAAATCACTCGCTACATCATACTTAATGTTAATTTAAAAGTGAACTACCCCTTTATTGCAGCAATGTGTAGCGAGAAGAGATTAAAAGGTGAGATCATGACATGATGTGACCAGTTGGTGGCGCTGTTGTTTATATGTGTTTTTCCTGCAAAGAAGCCAAAGTGGATCTATGAGCTTTTGTGCAAATCTTAAACCCTTCTTGCTTTCCCCTCTGATGCATACATGCTGTGCCAGCAGCCCTTGAAAGCAAAACACCCTTCGGCAGCTGAATTTCTTTGGCCTGTGCTTCCCTTATCCCAGATTGGTAATTAACGTCTCTGATGTGCAAGAGGGATTAATCAGTTCCCCCTATCCCAATGTGAATCAGCAATGTGAGAATGTAAATAATTGATGGAATCTTTTCAGCGAGAGCAGCACAAAGCCTGTGATTAGGAGCAGTGTCATTCCCCCTGCTGCCATTATTGCCTATAGCACTCTCAGTGACCCCCACACAGCACCCAGACAGTGTGAAGTGCACCCACAGGGCCACTCGCTCGCCATTAAAACAAGTGGTTTGCCGTCTAATGCTTGTCTTCTCCCTCTATATGCAATCCCTCTCTATAAGCGTATTCATTGTATATAGGCAATATACTGGCAAAAAAGGTCTTATATAATATTTATAGGGAAGAACTGTATCATCTCTTGTAAAATATAAATATATCAGTAGCCTCAGAAGCTGTATTTATAAGGAATAATGTACTGTAAATTATAAGAATATTAGAAGTCACTAAGAGGTTCTGTGACCATATAAAGGCACAAGGCTGCAGCCTGAGTATCACTCATGTATTATAAGGCATAATGTACCCCCTACTGTAAATGATAAGGATATTAGAAGTCACTGAGGGGTTCTGTGACCATATAAAGGCACAAGGCTGCAGGCTGAGTTATACAGGGAACTCTGAGTATCACTCATGCATTATAAGGGATAATGTACCCCCTACTGTAAATGATAAGGATATTAGAAGTCACTGAGGGGTTGTTCTGTGACCATATAAAGGCACAAGGCTGCAGGCTGAGTTATACAGGGAACTCTGAATATCACTCGTGTATTATAAGGGATAATGTACCCCCTACTGTAAATGATAAGGATATTAGAAGTCACTGAGGGGTTGTTCTGTGACCATATAAAGGCACAAGGCTGCAGGCTGAGTTATACAGGGAACTCTGAGTATCACTCATGTATTATAAGGGATAATGTACCCCCTACTGTAAATGATAAGGATATTAGAAGTCACTGAGGGTTTCTGTGACTAAATAAAGGCACTGTCACTACAAAAGATGGTCCAGTTACAGTCCTTAACCAAACATCATAGGATCTATTCTGCAGAATTTCCATGCAAACTATACAAAAATGGTATCCCTTATATCAGCTTACAGCTATAGCTGAGAGGTGCTTCTCCTTGATGCAGTTCTGCAATGAGTAAAAATATTTGCAACCAACAAACTGGCACAGGTTTTTTTTCAGGTCCAGGGGAAATAACTTTGTGTATGTTTAAACAGAGAGGAACTTTAGCCTTTGAACTGCGTAAAACAAACAGATTCCTGCCTGGGGTTGACTCATGTACCAGCTCTATCCCCAGGGCAGATAAACTAGATCATAAACATCACAAAGTGGCGTAAAGTCTTATCCAGCATGAATGAACTGCTTGTAAGAACAGAGTAATTATAGTCATAGGTAGTCTAATTAGTTACCAAACATTTACACACACTCACATGTCCCCATTTATAATAGTCTCTACCAGAGTGCAAAGTGCTCCAGGGTGTAATATGTCCATTCATGATGTAGATGTCCCTACTCTATGGTTAAGTGCCCATGTGCGTATTCCCTAGCAGGTTGGAGATGTGCCTGGTATATACTAGTGTGCAGGTGTGCCTATTCTATGGCAGGTGCAAATGTGCTGGTGCTATAGAAGGGTGCTGATGTGCTCCCTAGTGTGAGTATTAGGATAACAGTGAGTGTGAGAATAAACTAGTATAGTAGTGAGTGCTCGCTGGGAGTAGTGGGATAACAGTGAGTTTGACAGTATGCTAGTATAGTAGTGAGTGCTCGCTGGGAGTAGTGGGATACAGTGAGTGTGACAGTATGCTAGTATAGTAGTGAGTGCTCACTGGGAGTAGTGGGATACAGTGAGTGTGACAGTATGCTAGTGTAGTAGTTAGTGCTCACTGGGAGTAGTGGGATAACAGTGAGTGTGACTGTATGCTAGTATAGTAGTGAGTGCTCGCTGGGAGTAGTGGGATAACAGTGAGTGCGACAGTATGCTAGTATAGTAGTGAGTGCTCGCTGGGAGTAGTGGGATACATTGAGTGTGACAGTATGCTAGTGTAGTAGTGAGTGCTCGCTGGGAGTAGTGGGATAACAGTGAGTGTGACAGTATGCTAGTGTAGTAGTGAGTGCTCGCTGGGAGTAGTGGGATACAGTGAGTGTGACAGTATGCTAGTATAGTAGTGAGTGCTCGCTGGGAGTAGTGGGATACAGTGAGTGTGACAGTATGCTAGTGTAGTAGTGAGTGCTCGCTGGGAGTAGTGGGATACAGTGAGTGTGACAGTATGCTAGTATAGTAGTGAGTGCTCGCTGGGAGTAGTGGGATTACAGTGAGTGTGACAGTATGCTAGTGTAGTAGTGAGTGCTCGCTGGGAGTAGTGGGATACAGTGAGTGTGACAGTATGCTAGTATAGTAGTGAGTGCTCGCTGGGAGTAGTGGGATTACAGTGAGTGTGACAGTATGCTAGTGTAGTAGTGAGTGCTCACTGGGAGTAGTGGGATACAGTGAGTGTGACAGTATGCTAGTATAGTAGTGAGTGCTCGCTGGGAGTAGTGGGATAACAGTGAGTGTGACAGTATGCTAGTGTAGTAGTGAGTGCTCGCTGGGAGTAGTGGGATAACAGTGAGTGTGACAGTATGCTAGTGTAGTAGTGAGTGCTCGCTGGGAGTAGTGGGATAACAGTGAGTGTGACAGTATACTAGTGTAGTAGTGAGTGCTCGCTGGGAGTAGTGGGATAACAGTGAGTGTGACAGTATGCTAGTGTAGTAGTGAGTGCTCGCTGGGAGTAGTGGGATACAGTGAGTGTGACAGTATGCTAGTGTAGTAGTGAGTGCTCGCTGGGAGTAGTGGGATAACAGTGAGTGTGACAATAGTGTTCATTGGGAGCAATGGGACTTTCCTCATTACTCTGTAAGAAATTAACCCCCAAGTAAATGTGAAAGTGTTGGCATCTCACAGGCTTTGGGTGTGTCTGACACAGGGGGAGCTCTATTGAACAAGAGGGTCTGTAACCGTGTGGTTTTGTGAAATGGAAAGAAAACATCAATAGGATCGATGGGAAAGGTTTCCCTGGCCCTGAATAAACTGGGAGAGGGATTCCATTCACTGGTTAATTTGCCTCTCTCTCTCTCACACACAGACACATGCAGATCAATGGATAAGTGTTTAATGGAGACCGACACATTTCCATCGGTCACATTCACTTCTGCTGTGCCCAAAGCACCAGTGCCACTTGCCAACAGAGCTTACAATTGAACATTCTCAGCTCAGAGACACACACTCTGCTTGGGGCCAGTCCTCTGTTCCTCCCCTGCCCTCCCTTGTGGGAAACATCTCTCCCCCATTAGTGAAAGCAAAGTCCAGTGCTGCCCTGACTCCCTTATCTGTCACTTTGTGGTTTGGTTTCCTCCTTTATTTACATACACGTGTGCACATGTTACATACTACTGAACATATTGCATACATACAGGCACAGATACACATGTTCACA